>NC_057812.1:264614329-264739840 GCF_018294505.1 Triticum aestivum | reverse complement strand
AGGGGGGTGGCGTTGCTTGGGGAAGGGGCGGGGTCGTGGCCGACTCGGCCACGGCGTGCGGTGGCGGTGGGCGCGGTCTCCAGTTGGGAGACGGCGGTGCGGGGAGGTGGGCCGGCGGCCTGGCTCGGCTGGGCCTCGGCCTAGTCGGGCGGTGCGGTTTTTTTAAATAATTTCACCGAGACCAAATAAATCCTAGAAAATAAATAAAAATCTAAAAATGCCAAAACAAATTTTCACCGTCTAAATAAAATATTCAGAACAAGATGAACATTTTCTTGGCCCTAAAATGCAACTTTGAAAAAAAACGTGCAATTTTTCTAATTCAAATAAAATAGCAATAAATTCCGAATAAAATCAAATATTTTATTTTAATATTTTTCCTCCAATATTTCATTTATTTTGGAGAAGTCATATTATCTCGTCTCATATATTTTAATATGAAATATTTTTGGAGAGAAAAATAATTAAAACCAAAAATCCTCGTTTCACTATTTGATAAAACTCAAATATGAAAACGGGGAAATCCCCCACTCTCTTTGAGGGTCCTTGAGTTGCTTAGGATTTCAAGGATTCTCGAAACGAAGTGCAATAAAATATGATATGCATGAATGAATGATCTATGTATAACATTCCAAATTGAAAATTTGGGATGTTACAAACCTACCCCCCCCCTTAAGATGAATCTCTCCCTCGAGATTTGGGTTGGCTAGAGAATAGGTGTGGGTGGTCTTTGCGAAGATCATCCTCTCGTTCCTAGGTGGCTTCATCCTCAGTATGGTGGCTCCACTGAACTTTGCTAAACTTGATAACCTTGCTGCGGGTGACTCGGCTGGCAAATTCAGGAATCCTGACTGGCTTCTCCTCATAGGTCAAATCACTGTCCAACTGAATCACCTCCAAGGGTACTGTATCTCTTAATGGTATATCGGCCATCTCAACATGAAACTTCTTCAGCTGTGAAACATGAAATACATCATGAACTCCTGACAGTCCTTCAGGTAACCCCAACTTGTAGGCAACTTCTCCCATATGTTCAAAAATTTGATACGGTCCTACAAATCTCGGGGCTAACTTTCCCTTAACTCCAAAACGTTTCACTCCTCGCAGGGGTGACACTCGCATATATGCTCGGTCTCCAATTTCATAGGATATTTCCTTGCATTTCGAATCTGCATAACTCTTCTGCCTGGACTGAGCTACCTTCAGTCTATCTCGGATCAACTTAACCTTTTCTTCAGACTCCTTGATCAAATCTGGTCCAAACAACTATCGGTCTCCAACTTCATCCCACATCAACGGTGTTCTACACCTTCGTCCATACAGGGCTTCGAACGGTGCCATCTTCAAACTGGCTTGATAGCTATTGTTGTATGAGAACTCCGCGTAGGGAAAATTTTCATCCCAACTAGATCCATAATCTAGCACACAGGCTCTCAACATATCCTCCAGGATCTGGTTGACTCTCTCGGTCTGTCCATCTGTATGCGGGTGGAATGCTGTTCTGAACTCCAACCTTGTCCCCAAAGTTTGGTGCAGCTGATGCCAAAACTTTGAAGTAAACTATGTTCCTCTATCTAATACGATGGTCCTTGGAACTCCATGCAGACATACGATCCTGGTCATATATATCTTGGCCAACTTTGCACTTGTATAGGTGGTTTTCACTGGGATAAAGTGAGCTACTTTGGTCAAGCGATCAACTACTACCCATATAGAATCATATCCTGATTTGGTCTTGGGTAATCTGGTGATAAAATCCATGCCAAGTTTATCCCACTTCCATTCGGGTATCGGCATAGGCTGTAACAATCTTGCTGGCTTTTGATGCTCAGCCTTCACTCTTTGACATACATCACATACGGCTACATACTCGGCAATATCCTTCTTCATACCAATCCACCAGAAACGTTCCTTCAAATCCAAATACATCTTGGTGTT
This sequence comes from Triticum aestivum, assembly GCF_018294505.1. NCBI lineage: Eukaryota > Viridiplantae > Streptophyta > Magnoliopsida > Poales > Poaceae > Triticum > Triticum aestivum. Next base: position 264,737,902 of record NC_057812.1, on the reverse strand, counting down.
TCCGGGGTGTATCGAGTATGGTGAGTCATGAGCCTCCTGAAGTTTTAACTTCTTGATCTCTGGGTTATTGGGCACATAAACACGGTCCTCAAACCATGAGGTGTCATGCTCATCCTCACGAAAACCTTTGGCCTTTCCTTCGCTCATTCTCTCTTTTATCTCGGCAATCTCTTTGTCATGCTTCTGAGCTTCTCGAATCTTTCCTAACAATGTAGACTGAACCTCCATTGTTGCAACAAAACCTCTAGGAACAATCTCCAATCGAAGTTTCCTGAGATCCTCTGCTAACTCCTTTGGCAATCTCGTGCTCACTAGGGTATTAGCATAACTCTTCCGACTCAAAGCGTCGGCTACGACATTGGCCTTGCCTGGATGATAGTGAAGCTTCATGTCATAATCCTTTATAAGCTCCAACCATCTCCTCTGCCTAAGATTCAGCTCCTTATGTGTGAAAATGTACTTCAAACTCTTATGATCTGTGTATACATCACAACAATTTACAATAAGGTAATGTCTCCAAGTCTTCAACGCATGCACTACGGCAGCCAACTCCAAATCATGCGTGGCATAATTCAATTTGTGCGGTTTTAGTTGTCGTGAGGCATATGAAACAACTCTTCTGTCCTGCATAAGCACACTTCCAAGTCCTAGGCGAGAGGCATCGCAATACACTTGAAACTCCTTACGTATATCCGGCAGAATCAGCACTAGGGCTGTGGTAAAACGTTTCTTTAACTCCTGAAAACTCGCCTCACATTCTTCTGTCCATTTAAATTTGGTATCCTTCTTCAATAAATCCATCATTGGCTTCGCAATTTTGGAAAAATTCTCAATGAATCTCCGATAGTATCCTGCGAGTCCAAGAAAACTGCGGATCTCGCTAACTGAAGTGGGTGCCAACCATTCAGTGACTGACTGAACCTTGGTGGGATCTACTACTACACCTTCTCCTGATATAACATGTCCAAGGAATCCGACTTCCTTCAACCAAAACTCACATTTGCTGAACTTGGCATACAACTTGTGTTCCCTGAGTTTCTCTAGAACTAAACGCAAATGCTCTTCGTGCTCTTCCTCATTCTTCGAGTATACCATTATATCATCAATGAACACCACAACAAACTTATCCAAATATTCCATGTACACATTGTTCATCATGCTCATGAAATAGGCAGGGGCGTTAGTCAGTCCAAACGACATGACCGTATATTCATACAACCCGTATCGTGTGGTGAATGCTGTCTTCGCTATGTCCTTCTCTCGTATCTTCAGCTAGTGATATCGAGATCGCATATCGATCTTTGAAAACACCTTGGCTCCTTGCAGCTGGTCAAACAAATCATTGATCATCGGTAGTGGGTATTTGTTCTTGATCGTCACCTCATTTAACGCACGATAATCAACATTCTTAGAGACTTATCCTTCTTCTCGACCAAAAGCATTGGGGCTCCCCATGGTGATGAGCTCTGTCGAATGTAACCTTTCTCCAATAACTCCTTCATCTGTTTCTTAATCTCCTCCAGATCATTTGCGACCATCCGATATGGTCGCTTCGATATAGGACCAGTACCTGGCAATAGCTCTATCAAAGACTCGATGTCTCGATCCGGTGGCATGCCTGGTAGCTCCTCTAGAAAAACATCCGGGTAATCCTTGACTACAGGCACTTCCTCCTGAACAATTCCCGTGAGGGTATTCACTTGGCTACTCCTTGGCCCATGCCTAGATACATACTTGATCCTTTTTCCCTCAGGGGTGGTGAGACAAATTGACTTACTAACACAGTCAATGCTTCCTCCATACTTTGACATCCAATCCATGCCTAATATCACATCCAATCCTTGTGACTCCAAGATTATTAGGTCGGACGGGAAAACATGGCTACCAATCGTTAAGGGTATTTGGTCGCACCATCGACTAGCCATATACTCTGCTCCATGTGAACTCACTAACAGATGGGTCCTAAGGGTTTGGGTTGGTAGTTTAAACTTATCCACGAATTCCCTTGATATGTATGAATGCGATGCACCAGTAGCAAATAGAACAAGGGCGGTAAAAGACTTAACCAAAAGCTTACCAATAACTGCGTTTGGATGCTCTTCAACCTCCTCCACGTTGACGTGGTTCACTTGTCCTTTGTTGAATGGATTGGGCTTCTTTCCAGCGCTCCCATTGTCATTTCAATTCTTCGCTTCAGGGCACTCCGTGGCATAGTGTCCAGTCTTCCCGCACTTGAAACAAGTAACGTGGCTTAGGTCTCTCTTGGCGGGTGTGGTTGGATTGGAATGGTTCTGATTGTTGCTTGCTCCATTCCCATTCCCATTCCTTGGGCCAGTATGATTATGGTTACTTCCTCCATTGTGGGTGTGGCCTCCATGGTTATGAACAAGTCCTCCCGTGTTCGGGGTTAGGCGAGGTTTCTGTTGAACTCCTAAATTATACCTTCCTTGTCCATACTTCCTCTTACAGCTCTCAATCTGTTGCTGCTTCTCTTCAATCATAAGAGCCTTATCTACCAACTCCTGGTAGTTGTTGAATGTTGCCACCATCAACTGCATGCTCATCTCATCATTCAGCCCTTCCATAAACTTCTCCTGCTTTGCGGCATCTGTGGCCACATCATCAGGGGCATAGCGAGATAACTTGCTAAACTCATCCGCGTATTGAGCCACGGTACGGTTCCCCTGGCGTAAGTTGTGAAACTCACGCTTCTTCATACTCATAGCTCCAATTGAGACATGGGCTGTACGGAAAGCTTGCTGAAACTGATCCCATGTAACAGTGGCTATAGGGTAGGTGACAGTGTAATTCTCCCACCATGAGGCTGCTGGTCCATCCAACTGATGTGCAGTAAAATGCACCTTCTCAACATCTGTACATCCTGAAGTGGTTAACTCCCTTCCAATCCTGCGGAGCCAATCATCTGCCACTATCGGCTCGGTGCTACTGGAAAACACCGGCGGTTGCAACCTCAGAAAACGGGCTAAGTTATCAACCGGTGGTGGTGGCGGTGGATTGTTGTTGTTGTTGTTGTTGTTGTTGTTGTTGTTGTTGTTGTTGTTGTTGTTGTTGTTGTTTTTGTTGTTGTTGTTGTTGTTGTTGTTGTTGTTGTTGTTGTTGTTGTTGTTGTTGCCTTGGTTCTGAACTAACAACTGCATCAGGGTATTCTGCTGCTGGATCAACTGAGTGAGCTCCGGTGGGAAAGTAAATCCAGGTTCACGTCTCGGAGGCATCTGATGGGTTTAGAGGGGAGAGATTAGAATAGAATGAGGTCTAATGAGAAAACACTACCCATATGCACATGAGACAAACACAATCATTTCACTCAATCAATCAAGCAAGGGCATACAATCGATCTAACTATCGTTACAAAAGTGCTCGGACTATACTATGGCCCTATTTGGTTTAGCTTTTATCGAAGGATTCGGCTGTCGCGCATCAGAATCTGAACCAAAGGGCAAACCCAGCAGAATCCGATTCCAGAAATCTGCTGCCAAAATCTGAACCAAAAGCAGAAGCAGCCCAGGATGTGCTTCCCAAAATCTAATTCCGCTGCGGGTCAAAATCTGAAAAAGCTGTATCAGCTGGTTTGCCAAATGACCTACATCATTTTCACATAAGATTTTTCACATCTATTTTTCCACAGCAGATTTTTCACAGCTGCTTTTAGAAATCCACAGCTGAACCAAACAGGGCCTATATACATGGTGGAATACTACTACTGATGTGGTGGTCTACTAAAAATATTCCTCGGTTGAAGACTCCATGATGTCTGCTCCAGCTTCGTCTTCATAGTCATCATCACTATCGTCGGGGTCTGTGTCGGTGTCGTCGATGATAATTTAGTCCTCCGGGCGAATCTCCTTGGGTTCTTCGTCTTCTCCTCCTAGTGCGGGGTCTCCCATGAATACTCCTAGCTTCCTTTCCAGATCGTCATTCTTCTCCACTAGTATGACGATTTCCTCCTCATAATCTTCACGAGTAGCCTTGAGTTCTTCCTCCAGTTCTGTGATCCTAGTCATCGCCTTCTTTAGGTCTATCATTCCTGCGCACATCCGGTTCTCCTGGCGATGAATGTGTTGGTTTAACTCCTGGGTGAAAGTTGCAATTGATCTATCCTTCCTGGTGCTGATCATCTCCCATTGCTCATCTCGGCGCCCACAAATCTGATAGATAGTATCCTTAAGCTCCTTATGATAAACTTCTCCAATGCGTCCTATGGTGATGTTAGCTGCCATACTCTTTCCTAGACTCTAGGTTGGTGCATTGAAGGAAAACTCTATGGGCTTAGTGACTGGCGTGAATGTCCTTCCTGGAACTTGAACTTGAATCATCCATCGCTCCTCTTCTGGTAAGGTGGCGTTGTAAGTCCCGGTGAATCTTGGTATTCCAATGTTCAGGTACCCAGTGACTTCCTTCAAGTGTCGTCCAAAGGGGGCGTCTTCATCCGGTTGTACAAACTTGTTCCTTGCGTCCGCCATCCTAAAGAGTATAAAATGGAGAGGAGTCAGAAATGAGAAGAGAATAGTGATCTAGGGCTTTAGCTTAGTGGTCGTGTCCTACACTTAGTGTGTGCTCTGATACCATCTTGTAGCGACCCAACCTCAAACGGTCAAGTCTCTGTGCTTCAGTGTCATCCCTGGATCGGTAATGCTGACACACACAGTACTTGAGGATTTATAACAGAGTAGCAATCACACACTTATTACATCGAATGTCTCAAAAGAGAACTTATTACAATAAATATGTCTTAAGGCCATCTAATACGATAACAGCAGAAGGCTTGGAAGATAAAGTGAGTCCATCAACTCCAACGGCATAGCTGAGCTGCACGGCAAGGACCTAACGAACCTTACTCCTCGTCTGAAAAGTCTGCAACATAATATGTTGCAGCCCGAAAACGGGCCAGCACAAGGAATATGATGGCAAAATAACACAGTAGAGCAAGAATAGAATAATGCTATCACTACATGCATATTTGGCTGGTGGAAAGCTCTATGGTTATAGTTTTTTGCGAAAAGCCAATTTTTCCCTACAACAAAGGAATAGATTTTATTTAACTATCATGGTAGTTGAAACATCATTGAGAAGGTTCCTCCAACTCAATCCCAATTAAGGTAATTAACAACCCAACAATATTATTTAATAGTGATGAGATACTTAGGATACTCCAAGTACTAGATACTCAAGATGTCCATAACCGGGGACACGGCTCACCATGATTAGTTTATACACTCTGCAGAGGTTTGCGCACTTTTCCCCACAAGACTATATCTCCTCTGTTGGATTTCTCGCACTAGATGATGTTTGAGAAACGGATGACCGAGACACAGTATTTCAGAAGCATTAACCCCTTACTCCGGGCAGACCATACCAACCTACATCCCTCTACCTGCTGATCCACCTCTTCGGGAGCTTCACGCAACTTACTCAACTATGATAGAGCCCATAATAGCTTGTGGCTGCACACGGAAGTTTCTAGCAGGGTGCGGCATGCGGCGGCAGCAGCGGCGAGCAGCGGCGGCGGCATGCGGCAGCAACGGTGTGCGGCGGCGGCTTGCGGCGGTGGGGCGGTTTCGGGGCTCCAAGGGGGAGGGTCGACTTATAAGAGGGGGTGGCGTGGCTTGGGGAAGGGGGCGGGGTCGTGGCCGACTCGGCCACAGCGTGCAGCGGTGGCGGGCGCGGTCTCCAGGTGGGAAACGATGGTGCGGGGAGGTGGGCCGGCGGCGTGGCTCGGCTGGGCCTCAGCCCAGTCGGGCGCCGCAGTTCTTTTTAAATAATTTCGCCGAAACCAAATAAATCCTAGAAAATAAAATAAAAATCTAAAAATGCCAAACAAATTTTCACCGTCTAAATAAAATATTTAGAACAAGATGAACATTTTCTTGGCCCTAAAATGCAACTTTGAAAAAAACGTGCAATTTTTCTAATTCAAATAAAATAGCAATAAACTCTGAATAAAATCAAATATTTGATTTTAATATTTTTCCTCCAATATTTCATTTATTTTGGAGAAGTCATATTATCTCCTTTCATATATTTTAGTATGAAATATTTTTGGAGAGAAAAATAATTAAAACCAAAAATCCTCGTTTCACTATTTGATAAAACTCAAATATGAAAACGGGTAAATCCCCAACTCTCTCCGAGGGTCCTTGAGTTGCTTAGGATTTTGAGGATTTGCGAAACGAAGTGCAATAAAATATGATATGCATGAATGATCTATGTATAACATTCCAAATTGAAAATTTGGGATGTTACATTTATTGTTGCCATCAAGGATAAAAAGATGGGGTTTTCATCATATTGCTTGAGTTTATCCCTCTACATCATGTCATCTTACTTAAGGCGTTACTCCGTTCTTATGAACTTAATACTCTAGATGCATGCTGGATAGCGGTCGATGTGTGGAGTAATATTAGTAGATGCAGAATCGTTTCGGTCTACTTGACATGGATGTGATGCCTGTATTCATGATCATTGCCTTGGACATCATCATAACTTTGCGCTTTTCTATCAATTGCTTGACAGTAACTTGTTTTTCCATCATATACTTTCAGATCTATAAACCAAAAATACCCAAAAATACCTTGATGTAATCTATTTATATTTACTTTAATTAGTTTGCTCTTTTATTGATCTTTTATACCTATCTCTATTAGATCTTACTCTTGTTCGTGATCGTGAAGAGACTGACAACCCCTTTTCTGCGTTGTGTGCAAGTGTTTCTTAGTTTGTGCAGGTGCATAGATTGGAGACTTGCTTGTGCCTCCTACTGGATTGATACCTTGGTTCTTAACTGAGGGAAATACTTATCTCTACTTTGCTGCATCACCCATTCCTCTTCAAGGGAAACCAACACAAGCTCAAGAAGCTGCATCATATAGTGGGGTTATATCTCCAACACCACTGGTATCATGGGCCTTTAAGAGGCCGAAAGCTTAGTAGAGGCATCAACAGGCCGAATTATATGACAGGCCTTTAACAGGCCCAAAGTCAGGTTGGGCTAAACTATTCCCACCATGATCATGGGTTGTTAATGGGCCGAATGTTGCATCAGGCCATATATGGCCCATGGGCAGCAAGGGCCATTACCAGGCCAAAAGACACACTGGGCTGAAATGGGCCCAAGTCTACATCGGGCCTCTAACAGGCCAAAAACTCACTAGGCTATAATTGGGCCCAAAGATAGAGCAAACAATTAACGGGCCAGATCTGGCGGTGGGTTGTAAATGGGCCATGTTTAAGCAGGCTGTTAGTGGGCCATCCCACTAGTACCTGAGTAAATCACACGGGCCTTTGACTGGGCTGACCTTTTTAACCTATATGGGCCTCTCTTGGGTCGTGCCATGTGTCGACGTATCATATGCATGTCTCCTCCATTGGATGGATGCCGTCTGGCCCTTCACAGAGCCGACACGTGTTTCCTCCAGTCAATGAGAATTTTACATGTGGAAATCGCCATTGGTCGTTGCTGTTAACGGGTTATCGGATCCAAAACCGGACCCGACAGCTTAACGGTGACCCGTTATGGTGGATGCCACATGTCGGTTACCCTTGACGACAGCACTTCCATGTTAGGTCATTTATCGTCATGGAAGTGGACCCTTCCATGATGATAGTTTGAGTATTGTCATGGAACATTTCTACGACAACACAGGTATGACTATTTTGATTCTGTCATAAAATCGTCATGGATGTACATGTATGACAGAAAACGTGACCTACTGTGACAAACATGTATCATCATGGAAGTTTTTTTTGTAGTGGCAACAGTAGCGGTAACGGTAGCAGGATAGTTTTATAGCAATTGTGACAGTAGTAGCAAGAGTAGCAACTTAGCAAAGATCAATATGTGAAAAGCTCATAGGTACTGGATCGGTGATAATGTTGGATAACATTCATCATGTAACAACCATAACCTAGGGTGACAGAACTAGCTCCAATTCATAAATGTAATGTAGGCATGTATTCCGTATATAGTCATGCATGCTTGCGATAAGAACTTGGTCCCTAAGGAAACTAAGAGATATTAGGGCCTCCTTTTAATAGAGAACCGGAACAAAGCATTAACACATAGTGAATACATGAACTCCTCAAACTACGGTAATCACCGGGAAGAATCCTAATTGTTGTCACCTTAGGGTATGCGGATCATAACACGTAGAAGGTGCATACAACTTGCAAGATCAGATCAAGAACACAAATATATTCATGAAAACATAAAGGGTTCAGATCTAAAATCATGGCACTCGGGCCCTAGTGACAAGCATTAAGCATAGCAAAGTCATAGCAACATCAATCTCAGAACATAGTGGATACTAGGGATCGAGCCCTAACAAAACTAACTCGATTACATGATAAATCTGATCCAACCCATCACCCTCCAGCAAGCCTACGAAGAAATTACTCACTCTAGGAAGTGAGTACCATGAAATCGGGGATGGAGGATGGTTGTTGTTGATGATGATGATGATGGAAGATCCCCCTCTCCGGAGCCCTGAACGGACTCCAGATCTAGCCTCCCGATGAAGAACAGGAGGTGGTGGCGACTCTGCATCGTAAAATGGGATGAAACTTCCTCTCCTATTTTTTTCTTGGCAAATAGGAATTTATAGTGTTGAGATTAGGGTCAGCGAAGCCACATGGTCCCCACAAGCCACCAAGGCACATCCTGGTGCCTTGGGGCACCTGGTGCCCCCCCCCCTCCAGTGTGTCTTTGCTCTAGTATTTTTATATATTCCATAAAAAATCTCCAAAAAGTTTCGTCCAATTCCGAGAACTTTTATTTCTGCACAAAAACAACACCATGGTAGTTCTACTAAAAACAGCATCAGTCCAGGTTAGTTTCATTCAAATCATGCAAATTAGAGTCCAAAACAAGATCAAAAGTGTTTGGAAAAGTAAATACGATGGAGATGTATCAGCACCCCGTGGTGGGGTGTCCTAGGCGGAAAAATTTTGGTCACCTCCGGACAAGGTTTCCGACATTGAGAACGCGGAATTAACTATCGCGTTCTCACCGAAAGAGGTGGGTAGGGTGATCGCCTCTATGAAGGTGGGGTCGACACGGGGCCTTACGGCCTTCTGGTTGCCTTTTCCAGAAATTCCAGATTGTCCTAAAACCTGTGATCATGCCAATGTTCCATGAATTTTACATTGGAACACTTGACATGTCACAAATAAATTTTGGTGTCATCACCCTGATCCCCCAAAAGCAGTTGGGGCGACGGATATTAGGCAATTCATACCTGTCACGGTTATTAACATGCTTGAGCACATATCCTCAAAAGTATGCGCGAGTAGACTAGCACTGGTAGCCGAGCAACTAGATCACCCACTCCAGACAGCATTCTTGAAGGGGTGCCGGATCCATGATGGGATCTTGTCCCTTCATGAGATTGTCCATGAGGAGCGGACGCGCGGTCATAAGGGTGTCTTCCTCAAGTTGGATTTTCAGAAAGCCTATGATCGGTTGGAGTGGACCTTCTTGCGGCCAGTCATGCAACACAAAGGCTTTAGCGACAAATGGTGGAAATGGATTATGCAGTTTGTGAGGTCGGGCGAAATGACGATTAACATTAATGGTGACGTGGGACCATTCTTTACATCCTCAGTGGGAGTGAAGCGAGGGGACCCGATGTCCTCTTCTCTTCAATCTCGCCGTTGATGCATTGGCAAGCATCCTGGATAAAGCTAGGAGGGTTGGCCATCTCTTGGGGGTTGTTGGGCACCTCATACCATGAGGCGGGCCCACCCACCTTCAGTGCGCCGATGACACCATGATTATGGTGGACGCGTCCGCTCTAGACATAATTAATCTTAAGTTCCTACTCCTCTAATTTGAGGCTATGTCTGGACTCAAGATTAATTTTGACAAGAGCGAGGTCATCGTCATGGGCTTCCTGGGGAGGAACAACAATGGATTGCAGATAACCTAAATTACAGAATAACCTCATTCCCGATACCTACTTGGGAATGCCGATGTCCGACTCGAAGATTTTGATGAGTGCATTAGACCCATTGGTGGGATGAGTGGCATCGCGGGCTGAGACATGGCGATGATGGTTTACCTCCAAAGGGAGAAAATCAATCCTTGTTAGTTATAACCTAGAGAGCATCTCCATGTTCATGATGGGGTTGTATATCCTACCGGAGGGCGTTCATAGTGCCTTTGATAAGGACCTCGCTAGGTTCTTTTGGCAAGCGGCCAATGGCCACCAAAAATACCACATGGTTAAGTGGGCAGAGATACATATGCCCAGGGACCATGGTGGCTTGGGCATCACTACTTCTCACCGCATGAATGCCGCGCTCATGTTGAGATGGGTATGGAGGATATTACCCGGTGAGGATTGGCTCTAGCTACAACTCATTTAGGAAAAATATCTTACGGGTGAGCCTCTCCTAGCATGTAACCGGCCGGGAGGCTCACAATTCTGGCGATCCATCCCAAGGATCAAGGAGGACATACGCCTAGGGATTTCCTTATCCTTAGGTAATGGGAACAGAATCTAGTTTTGGCAAGACCCCTGGTTGGGTATTGATCCATTACGTATCTACTTCCCTGGCTTGTTCTTGATTTGTGTGGACATGTATGTACTACTTTCCGCAGCATTCCAAGATGGACGATGGAACATCCGGTTCCGCCATACCTTTGGGCAAGCAGAGAGTGACGATTGCACTAGACTGCAAGCCACCTTAACATTTGTGCTCCCAAACTATCTAGACACGGTAGCCTGGCGGCTTGAACTGATGGCGGAATTCTCAGTGAGAACAGCATACCAGGCTGTCTACCCGCTGCCGACCACACCTTGGCTATCGCCGCTGTGGAAAACCCCCATACCCCTTAAGATTAGGATCTTTGTTTGGCATCTACTACGGGATGATCTCCCATCGGGGACAGAGGTACTTAAACGTCACGGACCTGGATGTGACGCCCCCGATTCAATCATACACTAATCATACACGCAAATGTGTACGATCAAGATCAGGGACTCATGGGAAGATATCACAACACAACTCTAGACAGAAATTAAAGTCATACAAGCTTTATATTACAAGCCAGGGGCCTCGAGGGCTCGAATACAAACGAGTCGGCGGAAGCAATAATATCTGAGTACAAACATAAGTTAAACAAGTTTGCATTAATAAGGCTAGCACAAACATCAGTGATGATCGAAAAGGCAAGGCCTCCTGCCTGGGAGCCTCCTAACCACTCCTGGTCATCGGCGGTCTCCACGTAGTAGTAGGCACCCTCGGGGTAGTAGTAGTAGCACTACTGTAGGATGCTGCTAACACGACACTATGATCAGAGACCCTTCGAGAAACTGTGTGCAAGGCAATAATCACAAACGGTGTTGTATGAAAACCGTCAAAAATGTATAAAACTTTTGCGATGACGGATGCATCAAACACGGTTCAGATTTTAGTTGCATGTGCAATGAAGGGCATATGGTTCAGTTCAATTAACTATTTGCGATGAGGAGGAACAAAAGAAACAGGCAGCCAGATGAAGGCATGTGAGATACACAGCATATGGTTCACTCGGATGAATTGTTTGTGATTAGGCAACACAAAAGAAACGGGCAGCCAGATGAAGGTGTGTGCGATATACAGCATGCGGTTCACTCGGATGAACTGTTTGTGATTAGGCAACACAAAAGAAAGGGTCAGCCAGATCAAGGTGTGTGCGATATACGCATGCGGTTCACTCGGCCCTTGTCGTCAGTGTGTGACCTCTGTGGCAACTGTTTGCTCCCCAAGCGCCTCTTCGTGTACCGTGGCAATCGTCCACTGACTCTTCGCCTTTCCCTCTCGATTTGGAACTGCTGTCGCACGCTCTTCCTCCCTCCTCCATTTGCCTTCACCCTTCCTTCTGCCATTGTTCGATCGTCTTCTCCATGGAGGGAACAGGCCAGAAACGACCCCGTTATTCTTGCCCTGGTCTGAATGATGACGCAGTGGAGGAACTCATTGATCGGTGCGACCTCATCACCTCGGCTAGCATGGCAGGTTCATTCAAGACCATTCTCGACTCAACTAATAACATCATTACAAGCAACCCAAGGGTCCAAGAGCGGGTTGATATCCCCTATCTTGTTTGTCGTGACCCTGCTGACTGGCGCAGGGACGACGGAAGCCTCGCCTTGTGCTAGTTGATGCCGCTTGATAATGATACGTGTGATGTTAAGATGCCATCACTTGAGGGCAAGGCTTGGGCAGGCGCAAATCAAGATTGGGTTGTTTATATTGGGTACAACTACGAGTGGGAACTTGTGAATGTGTACACTCGTCACCGGGTTCCACTTACAAATATCTCAGACTGCCCAGAGGTTGAGCACATAGATGATCTACGTGAGTTCAAATACGACCATGGTAACTGTTGTCTACGGAAGATAGCAATTTGTCGATTTCCCAACCACTCTTGGGATTACACGAACTATGAAGTTGTTGCTATCTTCAACAAGCTTGTTGCCTTCCTTACTTCCACGCCTCGATGGATATTGCTCAAAGATCAATTTATGTACATAGATGAGTACTGTGATGCAATTCAATACGAGGGTCTTGTGTTTGCTACCACCACTCGTGGCACTATTTTTGCATGGAATCATCATGCTTTCGGTACATTTTTCTTCCACTGTAATTATAATTGTTTCATCCACATGCATGCAGGTTAGCTAGTTTCCCTTCACTAATTAATTAACCTTCTTGTGTTTCCAAGGTCCTGTGAACATTCCACCACCTATACTTGAAAAAAATTATAACCAAGGGGGAGATGACAATGTTGATGATCACGAGCGGGACCCATATACTTAGTGGCGCCTGGCAACTTATTCTGATGGATCACCTCTTCTTGTTTGTATACAGGGCACTGTTGATGTTACTAAGCAGGTGTTGTCTCGCATGGTCACTCTCTACGGACCTATTCCAACATCTGTTGCAGGGTATTCTGGGTGGATACTAGTGTACTAGCACCAACACCTTCTCCCTCGTTTAGTATTGAAAGTCTTGGAGGAAACTCGCTCTTCCTTGGACAAAACTATCCAATGATGGTGAAAGGCAATCCAGCTGTTGTTGACACAACGTTACTACCATTTATAAGAAGCAACTGTATCTATACCTCGGTCATTACCATGCTTCCCTACGGTCCTGACATAGCCCGCTTCAGCCTGGATGATCAGTCCTACGCTGGTCTCAAGATTGACAGTAGCTGGCCCTTCCCAGAGAATCACGTCTGGTTCAAAGCAAGCATTTCCAATGCCGGCGAGTGGTTGAGCTGAAGTTCATTTCATCACTTTGTTATTTGTTGTGTGAGAAAAACTTTACTTTACTAGAATGTTTTGTTGAAAATGATCTATAATCCAACATGTATACTCATTCTCGTTGCGGGTTGATAACTTGTTGTATGTAATCAATGGTACATTTGCATATGTGTCCATCAACTAACGCCTGTTGGTGGTGTCCATATGAAAGTGCTAGTGATTTTAGTTGCAAAAATTAGATCGTGCTAGTGATTTTTAGCTACATATTTTGACAAATCGCAGTGTTACAAGGTTGACAAATGGCAATGTTACTAGATAAACAAATGTCAATCTTTCCAGTTTGACAAATGGCAACATACCCAAAATGACAGATATGCAAATCTTACCCAATTATTTGTATGTGGTTGCACACGGGTCATGCAAAACAACCGTTTGCGTTGAAGGGATATCGATGCAGAAATCCTGCTCGGCACATTTTTCCTTGGCTTCCTGGGGAAGCTGTCGGTTTGCATACGGGTGTTCTAACTAAAACGTTTGCGATGAGTGTTTTATATTTAAAAACCATTGATGTTTTTTTCAAAATAAAATCGTTTGATAAGTCTGTACATTAAGAGAGAAAAATGCAAGTTCGTTCAAACCATATCTTTCATTCAGTCACACTGTGAATTTATATCCATATGATCGAGAATTCGAGATATAGTATTAAACCACAAAAAAACTATTTCCGGCGGCGGCGGAGGCGGCGTGTCGTGTTGTCATTGTCGTCCTCCGGGATGCCATTGTTGAAGTCTTCAAGGCAGCACAAAATGTTCTTCACCTGTAAATCAAACATCATGTCGCTGCGCGATCGACGGGCGGGGCGTGGGAGGACGACAGACGTCGCTGAGTGGTAGCGGTCGACAGCAGCGTCCCATGCCACTGAGGGGGGCACGCACACGCGCACGGGCATGGCGGGTGTAGCCGAACGCACGGGGACCGGCGCCGCGGTGAGTGGAGGGGCGCGCACGGGCGGGGGCACGGGCGCGGCAGGAGCAGCCAAACGCACGAGGGCCGGCGCCATGGTGGGTGGAGGGGTGCACACAGGCACGGGTGCTAGCGCTGGCATGTACACGAGCTCGCGCGGGTCCGTATAGACCTCACTGACGCCCGCGGCTTCCAGCTCTGCGATAGTGCTTAGCGACCAACCATCAATACTACGGGGATGGTCGCTAGCGCGGGTGTGGGGATGGGAGCTGGGACGGGAGCGGGGGCAGCAACCGCCGTGGCCAGCTAGTTCTGGGCCATGTCCATGAGGCCCCATTCCTCCTTATTTTCTATCTCCTCCAGCTCGGAGTCGCCTTCACCAAACTTGAAGACTAGTGGCAGATGATCATTCTGCGCCATGGCATTGGTGGAGGTCTGCGGGAGGGAGGGGAATGGGAGGCGAACAGTAATGCCGCCGTATTAAATAGTGCCTCGGGCGCCATTAATGAAGAGGAAGGCGGGCGACCATGGAAGTCAAAGGGCTCGCTTCCTAGTGAGCCTGCGCAGCGTACAGCTTGCACGCTTCCCGGTGAGCCTGCACATTGGAGGACAGCTTGCACACCTCTCGGTTAGCCTACGCACCACACTGCGCTCGCATGCCTCCCGTTCAGTCAAGGTCAAGCAGCTGTCCGCACGGCACCTCCTACAGCCATTAAAACCAAGACATGTGGCGTCACGTGAATGGTTAACAGAACGCACACGGTTTGAATTATACAAATGTTTGAGATATTAAAGTGGCAGCTATTTTTTTAAAATGCCTTTGTTGGATGTCATTATTCGAGTGTGCCTTCTCCCAAAATGGACAGGAAAAATGCCACAGCATGTCGGGTGCCATTCCATGATAGCATGCCAAGTTTCATGAATTTCACATGAGTTTTGGATTTACTAGAATTTAAAAACCAGGCTTCTCAATGTTTTGCCGGCAATCAACGGTGCCCTGGTGTTTGAAATTCATTCCCATTTCTTGCATGGTACCTAAGCATGCACCTAAGGACACATATTTGATTTTTCAACATATTTATATGCTTTGGAGCATGTGCATGTAGTTCAAATTTGAATTATGCACATAAATGCATTGAAAACTCAGTTAATGCATAAAAATGTCCAAACGAACCCCAAAAAATCCCAAAAATTGACACAACACTCCTATTGTTCTATGTTGACACGAGAAGTTTTTTAGAGCAATAAGAGGCAATGGATATCGTTTCGTCCCCAAAGGTGGGACGTTCCCTACCGAAACCATCATGCTTGTTGTGAGAAGCTTATACCCGAACCTGACCCAAATGGGACAATTTTTTTACCACGGCATGTTGATGCCGCTCCATGGTAGCATGCCAAGTTTCATGAATTTCAGACGAGTTTCGGATTTACTAGAATTTAAAACCAGGCATCTCAACGTTTTGCCGGCAATCAACAGTGCCTCGGTGTTTGAATTTCATTGCCATCTCTTGCATGGGACCTAGAAATTCACCCAAGAACACAGATTAGATTTTTCAACCAACTTTAGTGCATTGGAGCATGTAGTTGTAGTTCAAATTTGAATTATGCACATAAAATGCCTAGAAAACCTAGTTAATGCATAAAAATGTCCAAACGAACCCCGAAATATCACAAAAATTGACACAACACTCCTATTGTTCTATGTTGACACTAGAAAAAACTTGAAAGCAATAAGAGGCAATGGATATCGTTTCTTCCCCAAAGGTGGGACGTTCCCTATCAAAACCATCATGCTTGTTGTGAGAAGCTCTGGTTTGTGAGAAGCTTATACCCGAACCTGCCCCAGATGGGACAATTTTTTTTTACCACGGAATGTTGATGCTGCTCCATGATAGCATGCCAAGTTTCATGAATTTTAGATGAGTTTCGAATTTACTAGAATTTAAAAACCAGGCATCTCAATGTTTTGCCGACAATCAACACTGCCCTGGTGTTTGAATTTCATTCCCATCTCTTGCATGGGACCTAGAAATTCACCCAAGGACACACATGTCATTTTTCAACCAACTATAGTGCATTGGAGCATGTGCTTGTAGTTCAAATTTGAATTATGCACATAAAATGCCTAGAAAACACAGTTACTATATAAAAAGGCCAAACGAACCCCGAAAAATTCCAAGATTAAACACAACACTCACGTTGTTCTATGTTGACACTAGTAAAATTTTGAAAGCAATAAGAGGCAATGGATATCATCCCGTCCCCAAAGGTGGTATGTTCCCTATTGAAACCATCATGCTTGTTGTGAGAAGCTCTGGTTTGTGAGAAGCTTATACACAAGCCTGCCCCAAATGGGATAAAAATTTTACCACGGGATGTTGATAACGCTCCATGATAGCATGCCAAGTTTCATGAATTTCAGACGAGTTTTGGATTTACTAGAATTTAAAAACCAGGCATCTCTGTTGGGGAACACAGTAATTTCATAAAAAAAAATTCATGCGCACACGCAAGATCATGGTGATGCATAGCAACGAGAGGGGAGAGTATCATCTACGTACCCTTGTAGACCGTAAGCGGAAGCGTTATGAGAACGCGGTTGATGTAGTCTTACGTCTTCATGATCCGACCGATCCAAGTACCGAACGTACGGCACCTCCGAGTTCAGCACACGTTCAACTCGGTGACATCCCATGAACTCCAATCTAGCAGAGCTTCGAGGGAGAGTTCCGTCAGCATGACGGTGTGATGACGGTGATGATGATGCTACCGACGCAGGGCTTCGCCTAAGCACCGCTACGATATGACCGAGGTGGATTATGGTGGAGGGGGGCACCGCACACGGCTAAAAGATCAACTGATCAACTTGTGTGTCTATGGGGTGCCCCCTGTCCACGTATATAAAGGATGGAGGGAGGAGGAGGCCAGCCCTCATAGGGCACGCCCAAAGTGTGGAGTCCTACTAGGACTCCCTAGTCCTAGTAGGATTCCACCTCCCACATGGAATAGGAAAAAGCGAAGATAGAAGGAGAAGGAATGAAGGGGGAACTCCCTTTCCCTAGTCTAATTTGGACCAGTCCATGGGGAAGGGGCGCGGCCACCCTTGAGGCCTTTCTCTCCTTTCCCGTATGGCCCATTAAGGCCCAATACAAATTCCCGTTACTCTTTGGTACTCCGAAAAATACCCGAATCACTCGGAACCTTTCTGATGTTCGAATATAGCCTTCCAATATATCAATCTTTACGTCTTGACCATTTCGAGACTCCTCGCCATGTCCCTGATCTCATCTAGGACTCTAAACAAACTTCTTTCATCAAATCACATAACTCATAATACAAATCGTCACAGAACGTTAAGCGTGCGAACCCTACGAGTTCGAGAACTATGTAGACATGACCGAGACTCATCTCCGGTCAATAACCAATAGCGGAACCTGGATGCTCATATTGGTTCCTCCATATTCTACGAAGATCTTTATCGGTCAAACTGCATAACAACATACGTTGTTCCCTTTGTCATCGGTATGTTACTTTCCCGAGATTCGATTGTCGGTATCTCAATACCTAGTTCAATCTCGTTACCGGCAAGTCTCTTTACTCATTTCGTAATGCATCGTCTCGCAACTAACTCATTAGTCACATTGCTTGCAAGGCCTATAGTGATGTGCATTACCGAGAGGGCCCAGAGATACCTCTTCGATAGACGGAGTGACAAATCCTAATTTCGATCTATGCCAACTCAACAAACACCATTGGAGACTCCTGTAGAGCAACTTTATAATCACCCAGTTACGTTGTGAAGTTTGATAGCACACAAGGTGTTCCTCCGGTATTCGGGAGTTGCATAATCGCATAGTTAGAGGAACATTTATAAGTCATGAAGAAAGCAGTAGCAATAAAACTAAACGATCATTATACTAAGCTAATGAATGGGTCTTGTCCATCACATCATTCTCTAATGATGTGATCCCGTTCATCAAATGACAACACATATACATGGTTAGGAAACTTAACCATATTTGATTAATGAGCTAGTCAAGTAGAGGCATACTAGGGACACTCTGTTTGTCTATGTATTCACACATGTACTAAGTTTCCGGTTAATACAATTCTAGCATGAATGATAAACATTTATCATTATATGAGGAAATATAAATAACAACTTTATTATTGCCTCTAGGGCATATTTCCTTTAGTCTCCCACTTGCACTAGAGTCAATAATCTAGTTCACATCGTCATGTGGTTTAACACCAATAGTTCACATCTTTATGTGATTAGTTCACATCTCCATGTGACTAACACCCAAAGGGTTTACTAGAGTCAATAATCTAGTTCACATCGCTATGTGATTAACACCCAAAGAGTGATCATGTTTTGCTTGTGAGAGAAATTTAGTCAACGGGTCTGCCACATTCAGAGCCGTATGTATTTTGGAAATTTTCTATGTCTACAATGCTTTGCACAAAGCTACTCTAGCTAATTGCTCCCACTTTCAATATGTATCTAGATCGAGACTTAGAGTCATCCAGATCGGTGTCAAAGCTTGCATCAATGTAACTCTTTACGACGAACTCTTTGTCACCTCCACAACCGAGAAACATTTCCTTATTCCACTAAGAATATTTTTGACTGTTGTCCAGTGATCCACTCCTGGATCACTATTGTACCCTCTTGCCAAACTTATGGTGAGGTACACAATAGGTGTGGTACACACCATAGCATACTTTGTAGAACCTATGATTGAGGCATAGGGAATGACTTTTCATTCTCTTCCTATTTTCTGCCGTGGTCAGGTTTTGAGTCTTTACTCAACTTTACACCTTGCAACACAGGCAAGAACTCCTTCTTTGGCTGTTCCATTTTGAACTACTTCAAAATCTTGTCAAGGTATGTACTCGTTGAAAATATATCAAGCGTCTTGATCTATCTCTGTAGATCTTGATGCTCAATACGTAAGTAGCTTCACCGAGGTCTTTCTTTGAAAAACTCCTTTCAAACATTCCTTTATGTTTTCCAGAAAATTCTACATTATTTCCGATCAACAATATGTCATTCACATATACTTATCAGAAATGTTGTAGTGCTTCCACTCACATTCTTGTAAATACAGGATTCACCGCAAATCTGTATAAAACCATATGCTTCGATCACTTTATCAAAGCATATATTCCAACTCCGAGATACTTGCACCATTCCATAGATGGATCGCTGGAGCTTGCTCACTTTGTTAGCACCTTTAGGATCGACAAAACCTTCTGGCTGCATCATATACAACTCTTCTTTAAGAAATCCATTAAGGAATGCAATTTTGACATCCATTTGCCAGATTTCATAAAATGCGAGAACTGCTAACATGATTCGGACAGACTTTTAAGCATCGATACAAGTGAGAAAATCTCATCGTAGTTAACACCTTGAACTTGTCAAAAACATTTTTGCGACAATTCAAGCTTTGTAGATAGTAACACTACTATCAGCGTTCGTCTTCCTCTTGAAGATCCATTTATTCTCAATGACTCACCGATCATCGGGCAAGTCAATCAAAGTCCATACTTTGTTCTCATACATGGACCCCGTATCAGATTTCATGGCCTCAAGCCATTTTGCGGAATCGGGGCTCATCATTGCTTCCTCATAGTTCGTAGGTTCATCATGGTCTAGTAGCATGACTTCCAGAATAGGATTCCATACCACTCTGGTGCGGACCGTACTCTGGTTGACCTACGAGGTTCGGTATTAACTTGATCTGAAGTTTCATGATCATCATCATTAGCTTCCTCACTAATTGGTGTAGGAATCACTGGAACTGATTTCTGTGATGAACTACTTTCCAATTTGGGAGAAGGTACAATTACTTCATCAAGTTCTACTTTCCTTCCACTCACTTCTTTCGGGAGAAACTCCTTCTCTAGAAAGGATCCATTCTTAGCAACAAAATATCTTACCTTCGGATCTGTGATAGAAGGTGTAACCAACAGTTTCTTTTAGGTATCCTATAAAGACACATTTCTCCGATTTGGGTTTGAGCTTATCAAGCTGAATTTTTTTCACATAAGCATCGCAACCCCAAACTTTAAGAAACGACAGCTTAGGTTTCTTGCTAAACCACAGTTCATATGGTGTCATCTCAACGGATTTAGATGGTACCCTATTTAACATGAATGCAGCTGTCTCTAATGCATAACCCCAAAACGATAGTGATAAATCGGTAAGAGACATCATAGTCGCACCATATCTAATAAAGTACGGTTATGACGTTCGGACACACCATTACGCTGTGGTGTTCCAGGTGGCTTGAGTTGCGAAACTATTCCGCATTGTTTCAAATGAAGACCAAACTCGTAACTCAAATATTCTCCTCCACGATCAGATTGCAGAAATTTTATTTTCTTGTTACGATGATTTTCCACTTCACTCTGAAATTCTTTGAACTTTTCAAATGTTTCAGACTTATGTTTCATCAAGTAGATATACCCATATCTGTTCAAATCATCTATGAAGGTCAGAAAATAACGATACCCGCCGCGAGCTTCAACACTCATCAGATTGCATACATCAGTATGTATTATTTCCAACAAGTCCGTTGCTTGCTCCATTGTTCCAAAGAACGGAGTTTTAGTCATCTTGCCCACGAGGCATGGTTCACAAGCATCAAGTGATTCATAATCAAGTGATTCCAAAAGTCCATCAACATGGAGTTTCTTCATGCGCTTTACACCAATATGACCTAAAGGGTAGTGCCACATATAAGTTGCACTATCATTATTAACTTTGCATCTTTTGGCTTCAATATTATGAATATGTGTATCACTACGATCGAGATTCAATAAACCATTTATATTGAGTGTATGACCATAGAAGGTTTTATTCATGTAAATAGAACAACAATTATTCTTTGACTTAAATGAATAACCGTATTGCAATAAACATGATCAAATCATATTTATGCTCAACGCAAACACCAAATAACATTTATTTTAGGCTCAACACTAATCCCGAAGGTAAAGGAAGTGTGCGATGGTGATCTTATCAACCTTGGAATCATTTCCAACTCACATCATCACCTCGCCCTTAACTACTCTCTATTTATTTTGCAACTCCCATTTCGAGTTACTACTCTAAGCAACTAAACCAGTATGAAATACTGAGGGGTTGCTATAAACACTAGTAAAGTACATGTCAATAACATGTATATTAAATATACCTTTGCTCACTTTGCCATCCTTCTTATCCACCAAGTGTCTAGGGCAGTTCCACTTCCATCTCCTTTGTAGTAGAAGCACTCAGTTTCAGGCTTGGGTCTAGCTTTGGGCTTCTTCATGGGAGTGACAACTTGCTTGTCATTCTTATTGAAGTTCCCCTTCTTCCCTTTGCCCCTTTATTGATACTAGTGGTCTTGTCAACCATCAACACTTGATGCTTTTCTTGATTTCTACCTTCGTCGATTTCAGTATCATGAAGAGCTTGGGAATCATTTCCTTTATCCCTTGCATATTATAGCTCATCACGAAGTTCCAGTAACCTGCTGATAGTGACTAGAGAACTCTGTCAATCACTATCTTATCTGGAAGATTAACTCCCACTTGATTCAAGTGATTGTAGTACTCAGACAATTTGAGCACATGCTCACTAGCTGAGCTATTCTCCTCCATCTTGTAGGCAAAGTGCTTGTCAAAGGTCTCATACCTTTCGACATGGGCATGAGTCTAAAATACTAATTTCAACTCTTGGAACATCTCATATGCTCTGTGGCATTCAAAACGTCTTTGAAGCCCCGATTCTAAGCCGTAAAGCATAGTGCACTAAACTATCAAGTGGTCATCATATCGAGCTCGCCAAACGTTCATAACGTCTGCATCTCCTCCTGCAATCGGTCTGTCACCTAGTGGTGCATCAAGGACATAATTCTTCTGTGCAGCAATGAGGATAATCCTCAGATCACGGATCCAATCTACATCATTGCTACTAACATCTTTCAACTTAGTTTTTCTCTAGGAACATATCAAAATAAACGGGGAGCTACATCGCGAGCTATTGATCTACAACATAGTTATGCAAATACTATCAGGACTAAGTTATTTATAAATTAAAGTTCAATTAATCATATTACTTAAGAACTCCCACTTAGATATACATCCCTCTAGTCATCTAAATGATCACGTGATCCAAATCAAGTAAACCATGTCCGATCATCATGTGAGATGGAGTAGTTTTCAATGGTGAACATCACTATGTTGATCATATCTACTATATGATTCACGCTCGACCTTTCGGTCTCCAGTGTTCCGAGGCCATATCTGCATATGCTAGGCTCGTCAAGTTTAACCCGAGTATTCCGCGTGTGCAAAACTGGCTTCCACCTATTGTATGTGAACGTAGAGCTTATCACACCCGATCATCACATGGTGTCTCGGCACGACGAACTATCGCAACGGTGCATACTCAGGGAGAACACTTATACCTTGAAATTTAGTGAGAAATCATCTTATAATGCTACCACCGAACTAAGCAAAATAAGATGCATAAAGGATAAACATCACATGCAATCAAAATATGTGACATGATATGGCCATGATCATCTTGCGCCTTTGATCTCCATCTCCAAAGTACCGTCATGATCTCTATCGTCACCGGCATGACACCATGATCTCCATCATCTTGATCTCTATCAACGTGGTCACATGGTCGTCTCGCCAACTATTGCTTTTTGCAACTATTGCTATGGCATAGCGATAAAGTAAAGCAATTACATGGCACTTGCATCTTATGCAATAAAGAGACAACCATAAGGCTTCTGCCAGTTGCCGATAACTTCAACAAAACATGATCATCTCATACAACAATTTATATCTCATCACGTCTTGACCATATCACATCACAACATGCCCTGCAAAAACAAGTTAGATGTCCTCTACTTTGTTGTTGCAAGTTTTACGTGGCTGCTACGGGCTGAGCAAGAACCGTTCTTACCTACCCATCAAGAACCACAACGCAATATAGTGATTGCTTTTGATCTTCAGAAAGAACCCTGTTCATTGAATCTGATTCAACTAAAGGAGGAGAAATAGACACCCACTAGCCACTTGTGTGCGAAGAACGTCGGTAGAACCAGTCTCGTGTAAGCGTACGCGTAATGTCGGTCTGGGCCACTTCACCAACAATGCCGTTGAATCAAGAATCAACTAGTGACGGCAAGCAATATGTATATACCCACACCCACAACTCCTTTGTGTGATACTCATGCATATAACATCTACGCATAAACCTGGCTCGGATGCCACTGTTGGGGAACGCAGTAATTTCAAAAGAATTCTTATGCGCACGCAAGATCATGGTGATGCATAGCAACGAGAGGGGAGAGTATCGTCTATGTACCCTTGTAGACCGTAAGCGGAAGCGTTATGAGAATGCGGTTGATGTAGTCGTACGTCTTCACGATCCGACCGATCCAAGTACCGAATGTACAGCACCTCCGAGTTCAGCACACATTCAGCTCGGTGACATCCCACGAACTCCGATCCAGCAGAGCTTCGAGGGAGAGTTCCATCAGCACGACAGCGTGATGACAGTGATGATGATGCTACCGATGCAAGGCTTCGCCTAAGCACCGCTATGATATGACCGAGGTGGATTATGGTGGAGGGGGCATCGCACACGGATAAAAGATCAACTGATCAACTTGTGTGTCTATGGGGTGCCCCCTGGCCACGTATATAAAGGATGGAGAGAGGAGGAGCCCGGCCCTCATAGGGCGCGCCCAAAGTGTGGAGTCCTACTAGGACTCCCTAGTCCTAGTAGGATTCCACCTCCCACATGGAATAGGAAAACAGGAAGCGAGAATGAGAAGGAAGGAAGGGGGCACCCCCTTTCCCTAGTCCAATTCGGACCAGTCCATGGGGAAGGGGCGCGGCCACCCTTGAGGCCTTTCTCTCCTTTCCCGTATGGCCCATTAAGGCCCAATACGAATTCCCGTAACTCTCTAGTACTCCGAAACATACCCGAATCACTCGGAACCTTTCTGATGTTTGAATATAGCCTTCCAATATATTGATCTTTACGTATCGAGCATTTTGAGACTCCTCGTCATGTTCCCAATCTCATCCAGGACTTCGAACAAACTCCCTTCATCAAATCACATAACTCATAATACAAATCGTCACAGAACATTAAGCGTCCGGACCCTACGAGTTCGAGAACTATGTAGACATGACCGAGACTCATCTCCAGTCAATAACCAATAGCGGAACCTGGATGCTCATGTTGGTTCCTACATATTCTACGTAGATCTTTGTCGGTCAAACCGCGTAACAACATACTTTGTTCCCTTTGTCATCGGTATGTTACTTGCCTGGGATTCGATCGTCGGTATCTCAATACCTAGTTCAATCTTGTTACCAGCAAGTCTCTTTACTTGTTTCGTAATGTATCATCCCGCAAGTAACTCATTAGTCACATTGCTTGCAAGGCTTATAGTGATGTGCATTACTGAGAGTCCTAGAGATGCCTCTCCGATAGACGGAGTGACAAATCCTAATTTCGATCTATGCCAACTCAACAAACACCATTGGAGACACCTGTAGAGCATCTTTATAATCACCCAGTTACGTTGTCACGTTTGATAGCACACAAGGTGTTCCTCCGGTATTCGGGAGTTGAATAATCTCATAGTCAGAGGAACATGTATAAGTCATGAAGAAAGCAGTAGCAATAAAACTGAACGATCATTATGCTAAGCTAACGGATGGGTCTTTTCCATCACATCATTCTCTAATGATGTGATCCCGTTCATCAAATGACAACACATCTCCATGGCTAGGAAACTTAACCATCTTTGATTAACGAGCTAGTCAAGTAGAGGCATACTAGGGACACTCTGTTTGTCTATGTATTCACACATCTACTAAGTTTCCGGTTAATACAATTCTAGCATGAATAATAAACATTTATCATGATATAAGGAAATATAAATAACAACCTTATTATTGCCTCTAGGGCATATTTCCGTCAATCTCAACATTTTGTCGGCAATCAACAGTACCCTGGTGTTTGAATTTCATTCCCATCTCTTGCATGGGACCTAGAAATTCACCCAAGGACACACGTGTGATTTTTCAACCAACTTTAGTGCATTGGAGCATGTGCTTGTAGTTCAAATTTGAATTATGCACATAAAATGCCTAGAAAATCCAGTTAATGTATAAAAAGGCCAAATGAACCCCGAAAAATTCCAAGATTAAAAACAACACTCATGTTGTTCTATGTTGACACTAGAAATTTTTTGAAAGCAATAAGAGGCAACGGATATCGTCCCGTCCCCAAAGGTGGTACGTTCCCTATCGAAACCATCATGCTTGTTGTGAGAAACTCTGGTTTGTGAGAAGCTTATACCCAAACCTGCTCCAAATGGGAAAAAAAATCACCACGACATGTTGATGCCGCTCCATGATAGCATACCAAGTTTCATGAATTTCACATGAGTTTTGGTTTTACTAGAATTTAAAAAGCAGGTTTCTCAATGTTTTGCCGGCAATCAACAGTGCCCTGGTGTTTGAAATGCATTCCCATCTCTTGCATGGGACCTAGAAATTCACCCAGGGACACACATGTGATTTTTCAATCAACTTTGGTGCATTGGAGCATGTTTTGTAGTTCAAATTTGAATTACGCACATAAAATGCCTAGAAAATCTAGTTAATGTATAAAAAAGGCCAAACGAACCCCGAAAAATTCATTCCCATTTCTTGCATTGGACCTAAGCATGCACTGAAGGACACGCATTTGATTTTTCAACCAATTTGTATGCACTGGAGCATGTGCATGTAGTTTAATTTTGAATTGTGCACCTGAAATGGCTAGAAAACCCATTTAATGTATAAAATGTCCAAACGAACCCTGAATAATTCCAATTCTTTTACGACACAAATATAGTTGCATGTTCACTGCAGATAAAAGTTCTAGCAATTCAAACAACGTCCATTGCCGCTGTGACCCCATTTTGTAATTCAATCAAGTAGATCCCACACAGTTTATTATCACCAACCGTGCGAGATGTAGTACAAAATATCTTGGAGCACCGTTGTTGTATAGTATGCCTATGGCTTACGCGAGAAGGTGCGTCGGCTACAGTCCACAACCGGCGTGTCAAGCACACTAGCTCGCTCCCCAAAAACTCCCGCCTCTGCATCCCTTGCAATCTCAAAAATATTACTGTCTCGTAATCCCGAAAATATCTACCGCGTGGAAGGTTTTAATGTTTTATAGCACACGATTAGTATGTGCGGACCGTGTGCGATGTCTGTTACTCCTGCTCTGCTTCAGCCCCTTGATTCAAATTTTTAGTAGCCCCGACATTTTACTCCCGCCTCTGCATCCCTCGCAATCTCAAAAATATCTGCTCGACCATGATCCCAATTTTCAGTAGCCCCACCTTGTTACTCCCGCCTAGTAAAATTTTTAGTTGGCGCAGTATTTCCTCAAACACAACCTTGCCCCCCTGATGACCCACAAGTATAGGGGATCCATCGTAGTCCTTTCGATAAGTAAGAGTGTCGAACCCAACAAGGAGCAGAAGGAAATGATAAGCAGTTTTCAGTAAGGTATTCTCTGCAAGCACTGTAATTATCGATAACAGATAGTTTTGTGATAAGGTAATTTGTAAAGGGTAACAAGTAATGAAAGTAAATAAAGTGCAGCAAGATGGACCAATCCTTTTGTAGCAAAGGACAAGCCTGGATAAACTCTTATATTAAGGAAAGTGCTCCCGAGGACACATGGGAATTATCGTCAAACTAGTTTTGATCACGCTCATATGATTCGCGTTCGGTACTTTGATAATTTGATATGTGGGTGGACCGGTGTTTGGGTACTGCCCTTCCTTAGACAAGTGATACGTCTCCAACGTATCTATAATTTTTGATTGCTCCATGCTATATTATCTACTATTTTGGACATTATTTGGCTTTATTATCCACTTTCATATTATTTTCGGGACTAACCTACTAACCGGAGGCCCAGCCCAGAATTGCTGTTTTTTTTGCCTATTTTAGGGTTTCGAAGAAAAGGAGTATCAAACAGAGTCCAAACGTAATGAAACCTTCGGGAACGTGATTTTCTCACCGAACATGATCCAGGAGACTTGGACCCTACGTCAAGACACAAAAGAGGAGGCCACGAGGTAGGGGGCGCGCCTACCCCCCCCCCCTCCCAGGCGCGCCCTTCACCCTCGTGGGCCCCCTGTTGCTCCACCGACGTACTCCTTCCTCCTATATATACCTACGTACCCCCAAATGATCAAACACGGAGCCAAAACCATAGTTCCAGCGCCGCAACTTTCTATATCCACGAGATCCCATCTTGGGGCCTGTTCCGGAGCTCCGCCGGAGGGGGCATCGATCACGGAGGGATCCTACATCATCACCATAGCCCCTCCAATGTAGTGTGAGTAGTTCACCTCGGACCTATGGGTCCATAGTTATTAGCTATATGGCTTCTTCTCTCTTTTTGGATCTCAATACAATGTTCCCCCCCTCTCTTGTGGAGATCTATTCGATGTAATCTTCTTTTTGCGGTGTGTTTGTTGAGACCGATGAATTGTGGGTTTATGATCAAGTCTATCTATGAACAATATTTGAATCTTCTCTGAATTCTTTTATGTATGATTGGTTATCTTTGCAAGTCTCTTCGAATTATCAGTTTGATTTGGCCTACTAGATTGATCTTTCTTGCAATGGGAGAAGTGCTTAGCTTTGGGTTCAATCTTGCGGTGTCCTTTCCCAGTGACAGTAGGGGCAGCAAGGCACATATTGTATTGTTGCCATCGAGGATAACAAGATGGGGTTTTCATCATATTGCATGAGTTTATCCCTCTACATCATGTCATCTTGCTTAAGGCGTTACTCTGTTTTCATTAACTTAATACTCTAGATGCATGCTAGATAGCGGTCGATGAGTGGAGTAATAGTAGTAGATGCAGGCACGAGTCGGTCTACTTGTCTCGGACGTGATGCCTATATACATGATCATACCTAGATATTCTCATAACTATGCTCAATTCTGTCAATTGCTCAATAGTAATTCGTTCACCCACCTTAGAATACTTATGCTCTTGAGAGGAGCCACTAGTGAAACCTATGGCCCCCGGGACTATCTTCATCATATTAATCTTCCAATACTTTGTTATTTCATTTGCTTTTTAATTTGCATCTTTATCATAAAAATACCCAAAAAATATTATCTTATCATATCAATCAGATCTCACTCTCATAAGTGGCCGTGTAGGGATTGACAACCCCTTATCGCGTTGGTTGTGAGGATTTGTTTGTTTTGTGCAGGTACAAGGGACTCGCGCATAGCCTCCTACTGGATTGATACCTTGATTCTCAAAAACTTAGGGAAATACTTACGCTACTTTGCTGCATCATCCCTTCCTCTTCGGGGAAAACCAACGTAGTGCTCAAGAGGTAGCAAGAAGGATTTCTGGCGCCGTTGCCGGGGAGGTTCGCGCAAGTCAAGATTTGACTCCCGACTTTTGCGTAGACTCCCCGGCAAAAGTCAATATACCAAGTACCCATCACAATCCCTATCTCCCACATTACATTATTTGCCATTTGCCTCTCGTTTTCCTCTCCCCCACTTCACCCTTGTTGTTTTATTCTCCCTCTCTCTCTATCCTCCCTCTCCTTCTCTATTTGCCTCTTTTTGCTCGCTTGCTTTTTGTTTGCTTGTGTGTTAGTTTGCTTGCTTGTCACGATACCGATGCTGAATCTTGTGACATTAATACTGTTTTGGCTGAATCTTGTCATGAAAGATCCGTTTTCCGGCCTTCCTAGTGAAGATGCCGCTACCCATCTAAATAGCTTCATTGATTTGTGTGATATGCAAAGGAAGAAAGATGTGGATAATGATATTGTTAAATTGAAGCTATTTCCTTTTTCGCTTAGAGATCATGCTAAAGCTTGGTTTTCGTCTTTGCCTAAGAATCGTATTGATTCATGGAATAAGTGCAAAGATGCTTTTATCTCTAATTATTTTCCTCCCGCTAAGATCATATCCCTTAGAAACGATATTATGAATTTTAAGCAACTTGATCATGAACCTGTTGCACAAGCTTGGGAGAGGATGAAATTAATGATACGTAATTGCCCTACTCATGGTTTGAATTTGTGGATGATTATACAAATTTTTTGTGCCGGATTGAATTTTGCTTCTAGAAATCTTTTAGATTCGGCCGCGGGAGGCACTTTTATGGAAATCACTTTAGGAGAAGCTACTAAACTCCTAGATAATATTATGGTTAATTATTCTCAATGGCATACTGAAAGATCTACTAATAAAAAGGTGCATGCGATAGAAGAAATTAATGTCTTGAGTGGAAAGATGGATGAACTTATGAAATAATTTGCTAGTAAAAGTATTTCTTCTGATCCTAATGATATGCCCTTGTCTACTTTGATTGAGAATAATAATGAATCTATGGATGTGAATTTTGTTGGTAGGAACAATTTTGGTAACAACGTGTATAGAGGAAATTTTAACCTAGGCCTTATCCTAGTAATCCCTCTAATAATTATTGTAATTCCTACAACAATTCTTATGGAAATTATAATAAGACGCCCTCTTATTTTGAATCTAATATTAATGAATTTATTACTTCGCAAAAGAATTGTAATGCTTTGATTGAATAAAAATTGCTTAAGATTGATGAGTTGGATAGGAACGTTGATATAATTTCTCTTGATGTTGATTCTTTGAAACTTAGATCTATTACACCTAAGCATGATATCAATGAGTCTCTCAAAGCCATGAGAATTTCCATTGATGAGTGCAAAGAAAGAACCGCTAGGATGCGTGCTAAAAAAGATGCCTTTATAAGAGCGGGTTCCTCTAGTTCCTATGAAAATAAAGATGAAGACCTAAAAGTTATTGATGTGTCCCCTATTAAATCTTTGTTTTGCAATATGAATATTAATAATGATGGGACTGAATATGATCCACCTTTACCTAGAAGGCGTTCCAAGAATTCGGAGTTTTTAGATCTTGATGCTAAAATTGATGAAAGTGGGATCGAAGAAATTAAAACCCTAGATGTTGCTAAACCCACTATTTTGGATTTCAAGGAATTTAATTATAAAAATTGCTCTTTAATTGATTGTTTTTCCATGTTGCAATCCGTGCTAAATTCTCCTCATGCTTATAGTCAAAATAAAGCGTTCACTAAACATATCGTTGATGCCTTGATGCAATCTTATGAAGAAAAACTTGAATTGGAAGTTTCTATCCCTAGAAAACTTTTTGATGAGTGGGAACCAACTATCAAAATTAAAATTAAAGATCGTGAATGCTATGCTTTGTGTGATTTGGGTGCTAGTGTCTCCACGATTCCAAAGACTTTGTGTGATTTGTTAGGTTTCCGTGATTTTGATGATTGCTCTCTAAACTTGCACCTCACGGATTCCACTATTAAGAAACCTATGGGGAGACTTAATGATGTTCTTATTGTTGAAAATAGGAATTACGTGCCCGTATATTTTATTGTTCTTGACATAGATTGCAATCCTTCATGTCCTATTATTCTTGGTAGACCTTTCCTTAGAACGATTGGTGCAATTGTTGATATGAAGGAAGGAAATGTTAGATTCCAATTTCCGTTAAGGAAAGGCATGGAACACTTTCCTAGAAAGAAAATTAAATTACCTTATGAATCTATCATGAGAGCCACTTATGGATTTCCTACCAAAGATGGCAATACCTAAATCTATCCTTGCTTTTTATGCCTAGCTAGGGGCGTTAAATGATAGCGCTTGTTGGGAGGCAACCCAATTTTATTTTTATTCCTTGCTTTTTGCTAATGTTTAGTAATAAATAATTTATCTATACTCTGTTTGGGTTGTGTGTTTTGTGTTTAATTAGTGTTTGATCCAAGTAGAACCGTTGGGAAGACTTGGGGAAAGTCTTGTTAATCTTGCTGTAAAAACAGAAACTTTAGCGCTCACGAGAACTGCTGCCATTTTTATTTGGAAAGTTCTGTTTAGTTAATTATTTTTGCAGATGATTAATATATAAATTACTCACGTCCAGAAATTTATTTTAGAATTTTTTGGGTTCCAGATCTTGCGCTAGCTACAGATTACTACATACTGTTCTGTTTTTGACAGATTCTGTTTTTCGTGTGTTGTTTGCTTATTTTGATGAATCTATTGCTACTAAAATAGTTTGTAAACCATATAGAAGTTGGAATACAGTAGGTTTAACACCAATATAAATAAAGAATGAGTTCATTGCAGTACCTTGAAGTGGTCTTTTGTTTTCTTTCGCTAACGGAGCTCACGAGATTTTCTACTTTAAGTTTTGTGTTCTGAAGTTTTCAAGTTTTGGGTAAAGATTTCATGGATTATGGAACAAGGAGTGGCAAGAGCCTAAGCTTGGGGATGCCCATTGA
The DNA here is from genome assembly GCF_018294505.1 of Triticum aestivum. Classification (NCBI taxonomy): domain Eukaryota; kingdom Viridiplantae; phylum Streptophyta; class Magnoliopsida; order Poales; family Poaceae; genus Triticum; species Triticum aestivum. Next base: position 264,706,236 of record NC_057812.1, on the reverse strand, counting down.
ACCCCCAAGATAATCTAAGGACACCTAAAAGCCAAAGCTTGGGGATGCCCATGGCACCCCCAAGATAATCTAAGGACACCTAAAAGCCAAAGCTTGGGGATGCCCCGGAAGGCATCCCCTCTTTTCGTCTACTTCTATCAGTAACTTTACTTGGAGCTATATTTTTATTCACCACATGATATGTGTTTTGCTTGGAGCGTCTTGTATTATTTGAGTCTTTATTTGTTAGTTTACCACAATCATCCCTGTTGTACACACCTTTTGACATAGCCATACATGATTTGGAATTTGTTAGAATACTCTATGTGCTTCGCTTATATCTTTTGAGTTATATAGTTTTGCTCTAGTACTTCACTTATATCTTTTAGAGCACGGTGGTGGATTTGTTTTATAGAAACTATTGATCTCTCATGATTCAATTAGATTATTTTGAGAGTATTAAATAGCATGGTAATTTGATTAAATAATCCTAATATGCTAGGTATTCAAGATTAGTAAAAAAATCCTAGGAGTGTTTTGAATACTAAGAGACGTTTGATGCTTGATGATTGTTTTGAGATATGGAGGTAATAATATCAAAGTCATGCTAGTTGAGTAGTTGTGAATTTGAGAAGTGCTTGGGTTGAAGTTTGCAAGTCTCGTAGCATGCACGTATGGTAAACATTGTGTAAAATTTTTGAAACATGAGGTGTTTTTTGATTGTCTTCCTTATGAGTGGCGGTCAAGGATGAGCGATGGTCTTTTCCTACCAATCTATCCCCCTAGGAGCAAGCGCATAGTGTCGAGGTTTTTGATGACTTGTAGATTTTTGCAATAAGTATGTGAGTTCTTTATGACTAATGTTGCTTCCCTGGATTATACGCACTCTCACCCTTCCATCATTGCTAGCCTCTTCGGTACCATGCATTGCCCTTTGTCACATTGAGAGTTGGTGCAAACTTCGCCAGTGCATCCAAACCCCGTAATATGATATGCTCTTTCACACATAAACCTCCTTATATCTTCCTCAAAAGAGCCACCATACCTACCTATTATGGCATTTCCATAGCCATTCCGAGATATATTGCCATGCAACTTTCCACCATTCCGTTTATCATGACACATTCATCATTGTCATATTGCTTAGCATGATCATGTAGTTGACATAGTATTTGTGGCAAAGCCACCGTTCATAATTCTTTCATACATGTCACACTTGGTTCATTGCATATCCCGGTACACCGCCGGAGGCATTCATATAGAGTCACCTTTTGTCCTAGCATCGAGTTGTAATCATTGAGTTGTAAATAAATAGAAGTGTGATGATCATCATTTTCTAGAGCATTGTCCCAAGTGAGGAAATAAAAAAAGAAAGGCCATATAAAAAAGGCCTAAATAAAAAAATGAGAGAAAAAGAGAGAAGGGACAATGTTACTATCCTTTGCCACACTTGTGCTTCAAAGTAGCACCATAACCTTCATGATAGAGAGTCTTTTGTTTTGTCACTTCCATATACTAGTGGGAAATTTTCATTATAGAACTTGGCTTGTATATTCCAACAATGGGCCTCCTCAAGTGCCCTAGGTCTTCGTGAGCAAGCAAGTTGGATGCACACCCACTTAGTTTCTTTTGTTGAGCTTTCATACATTTATAGCTCTAGTGCATCCGTTGCATGGCAATCCCTACTCCTCGCATTAACATCAATTGGTGGGCATCTCCATAGCCCATTGATTAGCCTCGTTGATGTGATACTTTCTCCCTTTTTGTCTTCTCCACATAACCCCCATCATCATATTCTATTCCCCCCATAGTGCTATGTCCATGCCTCGCGCTCATATATTGTGTGAAAGTTTATAGGTTTCAGATTGCTAAGGTATGAAACAATTGCTTGGCTTGTCATCGGGGTTGTGCATGATGAGAGCTTTCTTGTGTGACGAAAATGGAGTATGACTAAACTATATGATTTTGTAGGGATGAACTTTCTTTGGCCATGTTATTTTGAGAAGACATAATTGCTTAGTTAGTATGCTCGAAGTATTATTATTTTTATGTCAATATGAACTTTTGTCTTGAATCTTTCGGATCTGAATATTCATAAAACAATTAAGAAGAATTACATTAAAATAATGCCAAGTAGCACTCCGCATCAAAAATTCTGTTTTTATCATTTACCAACTCGAGGACGAGCAGGAATTAAGCTTGGGGATGCTTGATGCGTCTCCAACGTATCTATAATTTTTGATTGCTCCATGCTATATTATCTACTGTTTTGGACATTATTGGGCTTTATTATCCACTTTTATATTATTTTTGGGACTAACCTACTAACCAGAGGCCCAACCCAGAATTGTTGTTTTTTTTTGCCTATTTTAGGGTTTCGAAGAAAAGGAATATCAAACGGAGTCCAAACGGAATGAAACCTTCGGGAACGTGATTTTCTCACCGAACATGATCCAAGAGACTTGGACCCTACGTCAAGACATAAAAGAGGAGGCCACTAGGTAGGGGGCGCGCCTACCCCCCCCCCCTAGGCGCACCCTCCACCCTCATGGGCCCTCTGTTGCTCCACTGACGTACTCCTTCCTCCTATATATACCTACGTACCCCCAAACGATCAAATACGGAGCCAAAACCCTAATTCCACCACCGCAACTTTCTGTATCCACGAGATCCCATCTTGGGGCCTGTTCCGGAGCTCCGTCGGAGGGGGCATCGATCACGGAGGGCTTCTACATCATCACCATAGCCCCTCCGATGAAGTGTGAGTAGTTCACCTCAGACCTACGGGTCCATAGTTATTAGCTAGATGGCTTCTTCTCTCTTTTTGGATCTCAATACAATGTTCTCCCCCTCTCTTGTGGAGATCTACTCGATGTAATCTTCTTTTTGCAGTGTGTTTGTTGAGACCAATGAATTGTGGGTTTATGATCAAGTCTATCTATGAACAATATTTGAATCTTCTCTGAATTCTTTTATGTATGATTGGTTATCTTTGCAAGTCTCTTCAAATTATTAGTTTGGTTTGGCCTACTAGATTGATCTTTCTTGCAATGGGAGAAGTGCTTAGCTTTGGGTTCAATTTTGCGGTGTCCTTTCCCAGTGACAGTAGGGGCAGCAAGGCACGTATTGTATTGTTGCCATCGAGGATAACAAGATGGGGTTTTCATCATATTGCATGAGTTTATCCCTCTACATCATGTCATCTTGCTTAAGGCGTTACTCTGTTTTCATTAACTTAATACTCTAGATGCATGCTGGATAGCGATTGATGAGTGGAGTAATAGTAGTAGATGCTGGCAGGAGTCGGTCTTCTTGTCTCGGACGTGATGCCTATATACATGATCATACCTAGATATTCACATAACTATGCTCAATTCTATCAATTGCTCAACAGTAATTCGTTCACCCACCGTAGAATACTTATGCTCTTGAGAGAAGCCACTAGTGAAACCTATGGCCCCCGGGTCTATCTTCATCATATTAATCTTCCAATACTTAGTTATTTCATTTGATTTTACTTTGCTTTTATTTTACTTTGCGTCTTTATCATAAAAATACCAAAAAATATTATCTTATCATATCAATCAGATCTCACTCTCGTAGGTGGCCATGTAGGCATTGACAGCCCCTTATCGCATTGGTTGCAAGGATTTATTTGTTTTGTGCAGGTACGAGGGACTCGCGCGTAGCCTCCTACTAGATTGATACCTTGGTTCTCAAAAACTGAGGGAAATACTTACGCTACTTTGCTGCATCGTCCCTTCCTCTTCGGGGAAAACCAACACAGTGCTCAAGAGGTAGCAACAAGCATCCCACTTATGATTAACCCCTATTGCAAGCATCCGCAACTCAAAAAGAAGAATTAAGGTAAACCTAACCATAGCATGAAACATATGGATCCAAATCAGCCCCTTACGAAGCAACTCATAAACTAGGGTTTAAGCTTCTGTCAGTCTAGCAACCCATCATCTACTTATTACTCCCCAATGCCTTCCTCTAGGCCCAAACAATGGTGAAGTGTCATGTAGTCGACGTTCACATGACACCACTAGAGGAGAGACAACATACATCTCATCAAAATATCGAACTAATACCAAATTCACATGACTACTTATAGCAAGACTTCTCCCATGTCCTCGGGAACAAACGTAACTACTCACAAATCATATTCATGTTCATAATCAGAGGGGTATTAATATGCATAAAGGATCTGAACATATGATTGTAACACCCCGAATATGATTTTCCCAATATGTAATCCAACTCTTGCCGTTTCCGGCGTTAAGTTATTTTATTTTCTCGGGTTTGGGTTTGTGTCTCCATGTGTTTTTATCGTTGTCATCCATCTCATATCATGTCATCATGTGCATTGCATTTGCATACGTGTTCGTCTCATGCATTCGAGCTTTTTCCCCGTTGTCCGTTTTGCATTCCGGCGCTCCGCTCTCCTTTCTTTCGTGTGTGGGGATTAAACATTTCCGGATTGGACCGAGACTTGCCAAGCGGCCTTGGTTTACTACCGGTAGTCAAGTTTCGTACCATTTGGACTTCGTTTGATGCTCCAACGGTTAACCGAGGGACCGAGAAGGCCTCGTGTGTGTTGCAGCCCAACACGCCTCCAAGTTGGCCCAAAACCCATCAAAACCCTCTCCATCACCTAGAGCGTTCGATCACGATCGCGTGGCCGAAAACCGCACCTCATTTGGACACTCCTAGCTCCCTCTATGTCTATTTATAGACCACCCTCTCGAAATTCCGGATCCCCTTCGTCCAAACCCTAAAAATCGGCTCCCCTCGCCGCCGGACGTGTCCGAGTCCGGCCGGACAGTGTCTGCCGCCGAGCCCCAGCCTATCGGGCGCCGACACATGGCGTCGCGCCCACATCGCCGTCCCGCGCCCGCCGCGGCCCGCCGGGCCCAAGGCGGGCCCTCTCCTTCGCCGCGCCGGGCCAGCGACCTCCCGCGCCCCGCCGCCTCCTTCCTCCTCGCCAGCCGCCGCCAGCCTCTCCGCCGCACCGTCGCTGCCGAGAGTCGCGCGCCACCCCGTCCACCGGCGCCGGCCTCCGGCCTCGCCCCGCCGCCACTCCGGCTCCCCGGCGGCCGGATCCGGCGAGATCCGGCCCGGGAGCGCCTCCCCGCCGCCTCCTCGTCAACTCCGGCGATCCCCGTCGACGTTTCCGTCCAACCTCGATCCGCGTGCCGCCGGATCTGGATCTGAGACTTGGCCCGGTTGACTTTTTATCCCCGAAACCCTAATATTTTGCCCTTGTTCATCGCATCGTAATTGTGCATCTGTAGCTCTGTTTTGGGCATATAGCATATCAAAATGTTCATCTCAAAGAGCACATCATGTCATCTCATTGCATCATTTTCATTTGAGTTCATCTTGATGCCCAAAATGCTGTTGGAAGAGTGCTATTTGAGATAATTGTCAGATCTGCTGCTCCAATTAGATATTTGTCATTTTTGCCATGATTATTGTGTGCATGATATGCCCCTGAGCTCTACATGAGTTTTTTTATATGTTTTGCCATCTATCCTGAGGTGCAACCCATGTATTTTTGTGATGTGTGTGGTGACTAGCACAAGCTTGCAAAGTGGTGCATTCGTTAATGCTGATTTCAGGGACTTAGCATTTCCACTAAGTCCTTGACTGTTTATCTCAATATGCCATATGTTCATGTTGTTTCCTAGTGATCCGTGCCTCTTTTGAGGATGATCAGTAAGGATGTTTTGTTAATCTTGTAGTGCTCTATCCATCCACGTCTTTGTTTGCAATTATGGAGTACCCTAGCTTGAGTCAATCGAGCTCTACTTTTGTCATTTCGTGAATCTGGGCAGATTGTCTACTTGGTAGCAATTTTGCCGAGGATGTTGTAGTTGATCCGTGCATGCTATGTTATTGTTCTTGCCATGTCTAGCTTATATATGTGTATTCTTGATGGGTGTATGCTTAGATTGTCATGACTTGCTCTGTAGTGAGTGCATCGAGCTCGTAAACATGCCTACTTGATATCTGTTTTTGCATGCTCCAGTTTTCACTAAGTCTGAGAACTGATTATGTTTTTGCCATGTTCACATGCTTGCAAATGTATTTTCTGATCCCTTTTGGCTCAAGGTCACTATGGGACTTTTGTTAAGATCTTTGAGTAGCTCCATGCCATGCTTAACTTTGACATGTTCAGTTCCTGTAGCATATAGTTTTCATGCTCCGAAGTGTGCTACCTGTTCTGAAATTCCAGACAAGTGTTAATTTCACTAAGTCTGAAATCTGTTTACCAAATGCATTTTTGCCATGCTTGTTTGAACCTGTTAATGGATGAATTGGCCATAGCTCAGTGTTCCTCTTTTGTTAAGAATCCTGAATGGATCCCTGCCATGTATTTTTGTTGCCATGTTTGAGTGCTGTAGCATGTTCATCTTGTTGCATTTAGACAGCTACTTGCTGTAAATCGCAGAACATGGTCATATTTGAATTGCTTGCCATTTCCAAACCGTAACTCCGATTCCGGCGTTCTTTATATTGTTTTCAAGCAATTTCATCTCACCTTTCTAGTGGCACACTTGGATTTCCATGTTGAGGCCAGGTTCATGCATCCCTTGTCAAATCTCGCATATGCATCCCATATCGCATCCCGCATAGCATACCATGTTTGCATCATGTTGTTTGAGTTGCACGTGGTTGATTGTGTCCTTGTTGCTTGTTTGTCTTGTTTGGGTAGAGCCGGGAGACGAGTTCTCTAATGAGGAGCCCGTTGAGTTTGCTTTCGAGGATCCAGTCAACTCTGACAACTTTGCAGGAAAGATGATCATACCCTCGAAATCACTACTATCTTTGCCTTGCTAGATGCTCGCTCTTTGGCTATGCCTATGCTACGATGCCTACCACTTGCTTATCATGCCTCCCAAATTGCCATGTCAAACCTCTAACCCACCATGTCCTAGCAAACCGTTGATTGGCTATGTTACCGCTTTGCTCAGCCCCTCTTATAGCGTTGCTAGTTGCAGGTGAAGATTGGAGACCGTTCCTTGTTGGAACATTATTTACTTGTTGGGATATCATTATATTACCTTGTTATCTTAATGCATCTATATACTTGGTAAATGGTGGAAGGCTCGGCCTCTCGCCTAGTGTTTTGTTCCACTCTTGCCGCCCTAGTTTCCGTCATATCGGTGTTATGTTCCCGGATTTTGCGTTCCTTACGCGGTTGGGTGATAATGGGAACCCCTTGATAGTTCGCCTTGATTAAAGCTTTTCCAGCAATGCCCAACCTTGGTTTTACCATTTTCCACCTAGCCTCTTTTTCCCTTGGGTTTCCGGAGCCCGAGGGTCATCTTATTTAACCCCCCCCCCGGGGCCAGTGCTCCTCTGAGTGTTGGTCCAAACAAGTAGACTGCGGGGCAACCTCGGGGCAACTTGAGAGTTGGTTTTACTCGTAGGATGTCTCATCTGAGTGTGCCCTGAGAATGAGATATGTGCAGCTCCTATCGAGATTTGTCGGCACATTCGGGCGGTGTTGCTGGATTTGTTTTAACTTGTCGAAGTGTCTTGTAGAACCGGGATATCGAGTATGATCGGAATGTCTCGGGAGGAGGTCTATTCCTTCGTTGACCGTGAGAGCTTTTCATGGGCTAAGTTGGGACTCCCCTGCAGGGATTTGAACTTTCGAAAGCCGTTCCCGCGGTTATGGGCAGATGGGAATTTGTTAATGTCCGATTGTAGACAACTTGAACCTTAACTTAATTAAAATGAATCAACAATGTGAGTTACCGTGATGGTCTCTTCTCGGCGGAGTCCAGGAAGTGAACACGGTGTTGGAGTAATGCTTGCCGCATGATTTTCTCTAGTTACTCATTCGCGCTTTGCCTCCTCTTCTCGCTCTCTTTTGCGAACAGGTTAGCCACCATATATGCTAGTCATTTGCTGCAGCTCCACATATTTACCTTGCTTTACCTTTTAAGCTTAAATAGTGTTGATCGCGAGGGTGCGAGATTGCTGAGCCCCTGTGGCTCACAGATTACTTCCAAACCAGATGCAGGGCCTGACGACTCCATTCCAGATGACGCGCTTGAGCTCAAGTGGGAGTTCGACGAGGACTCACACCGATACTACGTGTCTTTCCCTGATGATCAGTAGTGGTGCCCAGTTGGGGTGATCGGGACCGTGTCGCATGTTGGGTTTATCTTTTATTTTGGCGCCGTAGTCGGGCCATGAGTGATTGGTTGATGTAATGCTATTTATGTACTTTGATTGACGTGGAGAGTGTAAGCCAACTATGTTTCTCCCCTTTTATTATCTATATTACATGGGATGTTGTGATGATTGCCTAACTTGCGACATTGCTTTCAATGCGGTTATGCCTCTAAGTCGTGCCTCGACACGTGGGAGCTATAGCCGCATCGAGGGCGTTACAAGTTGGTATCAGAGCCTTCCCCGACCTTAGGAGCCCCATTGCTTGATCGTTTTTAGCAGCCGAGTTGTGTCTAGAAAAATGTTTTGAGTCATTTAGGAATTATATATCGGAGAGTTTAGGAATTCTTTTTACTCCCCAGTCTCCTCATCGCTCTGGTAAGGCATCCTGACGTAGAGTTTTGACTCTTCTCTTCTCAAATTTCACTAAAAAAATTAGGATCACGCGGGTATCTTGGAATCGTTCCGATGGTTTTGTGACGAGAAAATTGTTCTTGGTGCCTCCTGTCTTTAGGGGTTGTGGCAGTGTCCCGGGGAGTTGAGCTCCGAGGTGTTGTCGTCACAATTTTATCGTTGCAGTTCTGGAATACCTGAGTTTAGTACGCCGACATCGAAAATCTCTTTTATGCAGTTCGTTGGTGAGATAACCTCGACGCCACCCAGTACTGGGGCGGGAGTTCGGGAGTATCGCCATAACTTGTATAACGGATGCTTTTCGAAGGTTGAGGTAGATGGTTTCCGAAGTTTTTCTTGGTTATGTGTTGAAGGATGGATACAGCTGGATGTAGGATTTGCTAGATTTGGGTGAGATATTATGCTTCCCATGTATCCCCAACACCTGATTGCATAACCGGAAAGGTTCGGGAGTTTCATAGGTGGGAATTCTTGTAGCTCTAGTTCTTCTTCCACGGATATTTGGTTTGAGATTGGGATTTCTTACCGAGTATTCGTTCTTGATCCATACCTTGTTGATTTATTTCCTCTACCTAAATTCTAAGTGGCTTCTCAATTTATGGATATGTGACCATTTCAAGTGGAATGCATTCGTTCTTATGTTCGGATGTGAAGACTATATGTTGCAATTACAACTCGTTTGATTCAGCTTCATTTTATCTATCAATGTGCTAACGGTTGTCACCCTCTTCAGGATGGCTCCCGCTAAGAGCACCAATCAGAATCAGAATCAGGATCCGCCACCACCTCCACCTCCTCCGGAGGCATGGCAAGCTGTGATGGCCGCAACCAATGCAAACACATAGTTGATCATGCAAATTCTTCAAGAGCGCAATCAAGCAAACCAAGGCAACCAAGGCAACAATCAGAATCACTTTGCTACACTCAACCAGTTCCTTGCTAACGGGCCAAAGACTTTTAGCAATTGTGTTGAGGCAACTAATGCTGACGATTGGCTCGTGGATCTGTGCAAGCATTTCGAGTGCAGTAACGTCAAGCCTGAGGACTTCGTCAAGTTCGCTTCCTTCCAACTCAAAGACCAAGCTGCAGAATGGTTCCGGCAGTACAAGAATTCCAGAGGAGGCCGATTACCTGGGATGAATTCCGTCAAGACTTCAAAGCTCATCATATTCCTCAGAGCATGGTTGAAAGCAAGCGTGAGGAATTCCGCAACCTGAAGCAAGGCTCTTTGTCTGTCTATGACTACAACAAGTTGTTTCAGAAGCTCGCCCGCTTTGCTAAGCAGGACGTCCCTGACGAGAAGAGCATGATATACTAGTTCAGGGGTGGTCTCAGAGAAGAAATTCAGCTAGCTCTTGTTCTCTTTGAGCCCTTGAGGTACGATGAGTTCTACAACATGGCATTGAAGCAAGAGGCTGCTCAACTGAGGTGTGATGCTTCCAAGAAGCGAGTCAGAGATGCTACTCCTTCTTCCTCTACTCAAGTGGCCAAGCAGCAGAAGTATTGGCTTCCTCCTCCTCCGTTCCGTCAGCCGTATCAGCAGAAGAGCAAAGGTGGCAGTGGATCTTCCCACCCACCCAACCCTGGCTTTCAGAACAAGACTTCGTCTCAAGCTCCAAGATCGAGTGCTCCGTATCACCGTCCGCTTTCAGAGGTCACGTGCAACAAGTGCCAACAGAAGGGTCACTATGCCAACAAATGCTTCAATCAGAGGCGTCTTCCTCCTCCTCCTCCTGTGAGATCGGCAAGTACAGCTGTGGTCAAGCATAACCCCAAGCACGCCAAGGTCAACTTGATGAACGCAGCTCAGGCAGAGGACTCGTCAGATGTCATCATGGGTAACCTTCCTGTTAACGATGTTCCTGCAAAAGTACTTTTTGATACTGGTGCATCGCATTCTTTCTTGTCATGCCCTTTTGCATCGAAGCACAATGTTGATACTGAGGTCATGCCCAAAGTCATGCAAGTTGTTTCTCCCGGCAAGCTTTTGACTTCTAGTTTGGTTGCTCCCGATATCTCTATCACGTTGGGCGACTACAAGTTTCTTTCTTCTCCGGTGGTTCTTGGTAACTCGGATATTGATCTTATTCTCGGGATGGATTGGCTTTCTAAGCACAAGGCGCATCTTGATTGTGCTGCAAGGCAGATTCAATTGACTCATTCGTCTGAGGATGTAATTGTCTTTGCCGCTCGTGATGATACCATCCGTCTGTTTTCTCTCAATGAGAAGGGTGAACTGGATGCTATCTCGCAAATTCCAGTCGTTTGCGAATATCAAGACGTCTTTCCAGAAGAGCTTCCAGGAATGCCTCCGCACCGGCCAGTTGAATTCGTCATCGATCTTGAGCCTGGCACGGAACCTGTGTGCAAGCGTCCTTACAAGCTCGGACCTGAAGAGTTGAAGGAGCTGAAGAAGCAACTCGATGTTCAAGAGAGAATGGGTCTCATCCGGCCTAGTTCTTCTCCGTGGGGTTGTGGTGTTCTTTTTGTGAAGAAGAAGGATGGAACGGACCGACTTTGTGTTGATTACCGTCCATTGAACAAGAAGACCATCAAGAACAAATACCCACTTCCCAACATCAACGAGCTGTTCGAACAACTCAAAGGTGCCCAAGTATTCTCCAAGCTTGATCTCCGTATGGGTTATCATCAGATTCGAATCCGTGAGCAAGATATTCCCAAGACGGCTTTCAGGACAAGCTTTGGTTCATATGAATACACTGTCATGTCTTTTGGCCTCGTCAACGCTCCTCCGACGTTCTCTCGCATGATGAACTTCATCTTCAACGCCTACACCAATGACTTCGTTTTGGTCTATCTCGACGACATTCTGGTCTTTTCGAAGAACAAGGAAGATCATGCCAAGCACTTGCGTTTGGTACTCGATAAGCTCAGGGAACACAGTTCTACGCCAAGTTCTCCAAGTGCGAATTTTGGCTCGATGAGGTTCTTTATCTTGGTCATATCATCTCTGCCAAGGGCATTGCGGTGAATCCTGAGAAGGTGTCTGCAATTGTGAATTGGGAACCACCTCAGAACGTGAAGCAACTCCGTAGCTTCCTCGGTCTCGCAAGCTACTGTCGAAGATTCGTTGAAAACTTTTCTAAGATCGCGAAGCCTCTCTCAAATCTTCTCCAGAAGCACGTCAAGTACGTTTGGTCTCCGGAGTGTGACATTGCTTTCAACACTTTGAAAGAGAAATTGGTCACTGCTCCAGTTCTGACTCCTCCTGATGAATCCAAACCGTACGAGGTCTTTTGCGATGCCTCTCTCCAAGGTCTTGGCGCAGTGTTGATGCAAGAGAAGAAAGTTGTGGCTTATACCTCTCGCCAGTTGAAGCCCAACGAGAAGAACTACCCCACTCATGATCTCGAGTTGGCGGCAGTTGTGCATGCTCTTTTGACTTGGAGACATCTCTTATTGGGAAGAAAAGTGGACATCTTCACTGACCACAAGAGTCTCAAGTACATCTTCACTCAGCCTAATCTCAACCTCAGGCAGACTCGATGGGTCGAAATGATTCAAGAGTATAATCCGAGTATCGAGTATACTCCAGGCAAGGCCAATGTGATTGCTGACGCATTGAGCAGGAAGGCTTATTGCAACAGTCTGATTCTCAAGCCTTATCAACCCGAGCTTTGTGAAGCTTTCCGCAAACTTAATCTGCAAGTTGTTCCTCAAGGTTTCCTCGCCAACCTTCAAGTCTCTCCTACCTTGGAAGACCAGATTCGCCAAGCTCAGCTTCTTGATGCTATGGTGAAAAAGGTGAAGATTGGGATTGCCAAGAGTCAACCCAAGTACAAGTGCTACCGCCTTGATGACAAGGATACTCTCTTCTTCGAGGATCGTATTGTTGTGCCCAAAGGTGACCTTCGTAAAGTGATCATGAACGAGGCTCACAATTCTCTCCTCTCCATCCACCCTGGGAGCACGAAGATGTATCAGGACCTCAAGCAGGCTTATTGGTGGACTCGAATGAAGCGCGAGATTGCTCAGTTCGTGAATGAATGTGATGTCTGCAGAAGAGTGAAGGCAGAACACCAAAGGCCAGCTGGTCTCCTCCAACCTCTTGCCATTCCAGAATGGAAGTTTGACCACATTGAGATGGACTTCGTGACTGGGTTTCCAAAGTCCAAGCGTGGCAATGATGCTATATTCGTTGTCATCGACAAACTCACTAAAGTGGCTCACTTTCTGCCTATCAAAGAGTCAATCACTGCAGCTCAATTGGCGGAGCTCTATACCTCTCGAATTGTCTCTCTGCACGGTATTCCACAAGTGATCTCTTCAGACCGTGGCAGCATCTTTACCTCCAAGTTTTGGGATTCTTTTCAGAAGGCCATGGGCACCAACATCCGCTTCAGCACAGCTTTCCATCCTCAAACTAGCGGTCAAGTCGAGCGTGTCAACCAGATTCTTGAAGATATGCTCAGGGCTTGTGTGATCTCCTTCGGCATGAAGTGGGAGGATTGTCTTCCATATGCTGAATTCTCCTACAACAACAGTTTTCAAGCAAGTTCGGGCAAGGCCCCATTTGAAATTCTGTATGGCAGGAAGTGCCGTACCCCTCTCAACTGGTCTGAAACCGGTGAACGTCAGCTTTTGGGAAATGACTTAATCACAGAGGCAGAGGAAATGTGCAAAGTCATTCGAGATAACCTCAAAGCAGCCCAATCCCGCCAGAAGAGCTACTATGATAGTAAGCACCGTGATTTGGCTTTCGAGATCGGAGATCATGTTTACCTCCGCGTCTCTCCAATGAAAGGTACTCGTCGCTTCGATATCAAAGGGAAGTTTGCCCCCAGAAACGTGGGACCTTTCAAGATCGTCAGCAAGAGAGGCGATCTCGCCTATCAACTCGAGCTTCCTTCAAACTTTGCAAATGTGCATGACGTGTTCCATGTCTCTCAGCTCCGAAAGTGCTTCAAGACTCCTGACCGCATTGTCAACTTCGAGGACATTGAGCTCCAAGAATATCTCTCTTATCGTGAGCACCCCGTTGCTATTCTTGAAGAGACTGAATGCAAGACTCGCAAAAAGTCAATCAAATTCCTCAAAGTCAAGTGGTCACACCATTCCGACCATGAAGCTACCTGGGAATGCGAGGATCACCTCCGTTCTGAGTACCCGGCGTTGTTTCAGTCCTAGATCTCGGGACGAGATCCTCTCGTAGTGGTGGAGTGTTGTAACACCCCGGATATGATTTTCCCAATATGTAATCCAACTCTTGCCGTTTCCGGCGTTAAGTTATTTTACTTTCTCGGGTTCGGGTTTGTGTCTCCGTGTGTTGTTATCGTTGTCATGCATCTCATATCATATCATCATGTGCATTGCATTTGCATACGTGTTCGTCTCATGCATTCGAGCTTTTTCCCCGTTGTCCGTTTTGCATTTCGGCGCTCCGTTCTCCTCCGGTGGTCATTTCTACCTTTCTTTCGTGTGTGGGGATTAAACATTTCCGGATTGGACCGAGACTTGCCAAGCGGCCTTGGTTTACAACCGGTAGACCGCCTGTCAAGTTTCATACCATTTGGACTTCGTTTGATGCTCCAACGGTTAACCGAGGGACCGAGAAGGCCTCGTGTGTGTTGCAGCCCAACACCCCTCCAAGTTGGCCCAAAACCCACCAAAACCCTCTCCATCACCTAGAGCATTCGATCACGATCGCGTGGCCGAAAACCGCACCTCATTTGTACACTCCTAGCTCCCTCTATGTCTCTTTATAGACCACCCTCTCGAAATTCTGGATCCCCTTCGCCCAAACCCTAAAAATCGGCTCCCCTCGCCGCCGGACGTGTCCGAGTCCGGCCGGACAGCGTCCGCCGCTGCGCCCCAGCCTATCGGGCGCCAACACGTGGCGCCGCGCCCACATCGCCGTCCCGCGCCCGCCGTGGCCCGCCGGGCCCAAGGCGGGCCCTCTCCTTCGCCGCGCCGGGCCAGCGGCCTCCCGCGCCCCGCCGCCTCCTTCCTCCTCGCCGGCCACCGCCAGCCTCTCCGCCGCACCGCCGCTGCCATCGTCGCCGCCGAGAGTCGCGCGCCACCCCGTCCACCGGCGCCGGCCTCCGGCCTCGCCCCGCCGCCACTCTGGCTCCCCGGCGGCCGGATCCGGCGAGATCCGGCCCGGGAGCGCCTCCCCGCCGCCTCCTCGTCAACTCCGGCGATCCCCGTCGACGTTTCCGTCCAACCTCGATCCGCGTGCCGCCGGATCTGGATCTGAGACTTGGCCCGGTTGACTTTTTATCCCCGAAACCCTAATATTTTGCCCTTGTTCATCGCATCGTAACTGTGCATCTGTAGCTCTGTTTTGGGCATATAGCATATCAAAATGTTCGTCTCAGAGAGCACATCATGTCGTCTCATTGCATCATTTTCATTTGAGTTCATCTTGATGCCCGAAATGCTGTTGGAAGAGTGTTATTTGAGATAATTGTCAGATCTGCTGCTCCAGCTAGATATTTGTCTTTGCCATGATTATTGTGTGCATGATATGCCCCTGACCTCTACATGAGTTTTGTTATATGTTTTGCCATCTATCCTTAGGTGCAACCCATGTATTTTTGTGATGTGTGTGGTGACTAGCACTAGCTTGCAAAGTGGTGCATTCGTTAATGCTGATTTCAGGGACTTAGCATTTCCACTAAGTCCTTGGATTGTTTATCTCATTATGCCATATGTTCATGTTGTTTCCTAGTGATCCGTGCCTCATTTGAGGTTGATCAGTAAGGATGTTTTGTTAATCTTGTAGTGCTCTATCCATCCATGTCT
Organism: Triticum aestivum; assembly: GCF_018294505.1. Taxonomy (NCBI): domain Eukaryota; kingdom Viridiplantae; phylum Streptophyta; class Magnoliopsida; order Poales; family Poaceae; genus Triticum; species Triticum aestivum. Next base: position 264,690,888 of record NC_057812.1, on the reverse strand, counting down.
TTGTTTGCAATTATGGAGTACCCTAGCTTGAGTCAATCGAGCTCTACTTTTGTCATTTTGTGAATCTGGGCAGATTGTCTACTTGTTAGCAATTTTGCCGAGGATGTTGTAGTTGATCCGTGTATGCTATATTATTGTTCTTGCCATGTCTAGCTTGTATAATGTGTATTCTTGATGGGTGTATGCTTAGATTGTCATGACTTGCTCTGTAGTGAGTGCATCGAGCTCGTAAACATGCCTACTTGATATCTGTTTTTGCATGCTCCAGTTTTCACTAAGTCTGAGAACTGATTATTTTTTTGCCATGTTCACATGCTTGCAAATGTATTTTCTGATCCCTTTTGGCCCAAGGTCACTGAGGGACTTTTGTTAACCTCTTTGAGTAGCTCCATGCCATGCTTAACTTTGACATGTTCAGGTCCTGTAGCATATAGTTTTGATGCTCCGAAGTGTGCTACCTGATCTAAAATTCCAGACAAGTGTTAATTTCACTAAGTCTGAAATCTGTTTACCAAATGCATTTTTGCCATGCTTGTTTGAACCTGTTAATGGATGAATTGGTCGTAGCTCAGTGTTTGTCTTTTGTTAAGCATCCTAAATGGATCCCTGCCATGTATTTTGGTTGCCATGTTTGAGTGCTGTAGCATGTTCATCTTGTTACATTTAGACGGCTACTTGCTGTAAATCACAGAACGTGGTCATATTTGAATTGCTTGCCATTTCCAAACTGTAACTCTGATTCCGGCGTTATTTATATCGTTTTCAAGCGATTTCATCTCACCTTTCCAGTGGCGCACTTGGATTTCCAAGTTGAGGTCAGGTTCATGCATCCCTTGTCAAATCTCGCATATGCATCTCATATCGCATCCCGCATAGCATACCATGATTGCATCATGTTGTTTGAGTTGGCACGTGGTTGATTGTGTCCTTGTTGCTTGTTTGGGTAGAGCTGGGAGACGAGTTCGCTAACGAGGAGCCCGTTGAGTTTGCTTTCGAGGATCCAGTCAACTCTGACAACTTTGCAGGCAAGATGATCATACCCTCGAAATCACTACTATCTTTGCTTTGCTAGATGCTCGCTCTTTTGCTATGCCTATGCTACGATGCCTACCACTTGCTTATCATGCCTCCCAAATTGCCATGTCAAACCTCTAACCCACCATGTCCTACCAAACTGTTGATTGGCTATGTTACCGCTTTGCTAAGCCCCTCTTATAGCGTTGCTAGTTGCAGGTGAAGATTGGAGCCCGTTCCTTGTTGGAACATTATTTACTTGTTGGGATATCATTATATTACCTTGTTATCTTAAGGCATCTATATACTTGGTAAAGGGTGGAAGGCTCGACCTCTCGCCTAGTGTTTTGTTCCACTCTTGCCGCCCTAGTTTCCGCCATATCGGTGTTATGTTCCCGGATTTTTGCGTTCCTTACGCGGTTGGGTGATAATGGGAACCCCTTGATAGTTCGCCTTGATTAAAGCTTTTCCAGCAATGCCCAACCTTGGTTTTACCATTTGCCACCTAGCCTCTTTTTCCCTTGGGTTTCCGGAGCCCGAGGGTCATCTTATTTAAACCCCCCTGGGCCAGTGCTCCTCTAAGTGTTGGTCCGAACGAGTAGACTGCGGGGCCACCTCGGGGCAACTTGAGGGTTGGTTTTACTCGTAGGATGTCTCATCTGAGTGTGCCCTAAGAACGAGATATGTGCAGCTCCTATCGGGATTTGTCGGCACATTCGGGCGGTGTTGCTGGATTAGTTTTAACTTGTCGAAGTGTCTTGTAGAACCGGGATACCAAGTCTGATCGGAATGTCTCGGGAGGAGGTCTATTCCTTCGTTGACCGTGAGAGCTTGTCATGGGCTAAGTTGGGACTCCCCTGCAGGGATTTGAACTTTCGAAAGCCGTGCCCGTGGTTATGGGTAGATGGGAATTTGTTAATGTCCAGTTGTAGACAACTTGAACCTTAACTTAATTAAAAGGAATCAATAATCTCGGCGGAGTCCGGGAAGTGAACACGGTGTTGGAGTAATGCTTGCCGCAGGATGTTCTCTAGTTACTCGTTCGCGCTTTGCCTCCTCTTCTCGCTCTCTTTTGCGAATAGGTTAGCCACCATATATGCTAGTCGTTTGCTGCAGCTCCACATATTTACCATGCATTACCTTTTAAGCTTAAATAGTCTTGATCGCGAGGGTGCGAGATTGCTGAGCCCCTGTGGCTCACAGATTACTTCCAAACCAGATGCAGGGCCTGACGACCCCGTTCCAGATGACGCGCTTGAGCTCAAGTGGGAGTTCGACGAGGACTCACGCTGATACTACGTGTCTTTCCCTGATGATCAGTAGTGGTGCCCAGTTGGGGTGATCGGGACCGTGTCGCATGTTGGGTTTATCTTTTATTTTGGCGCTGTTGTCGGGCCATGAGTGATTGGTTGATGTAATGCTATTTATGTACTTTGATTGACATGGCGAGTGTAAGCCAACTACGTTTCTCCCCTTTTATTATCTATATTACATGGGATGTTGTGATGATTGCCTAACTTGCGACATTGCTTTCAATGCGGTTATGCCTCTAAGTCATGCCTCGACACGTGGGAGCTATAGCCGCATCGAGGGCGTTACAATGATCTTCCACCAAATAAACAAACAAGCATCAACTACAAGGAGTAATCAACACTACTAGCAACCCACAGGTACCAATCTGAGGCTTTGGGACAAAGATTGGATACAAGAGATGAACTAGGGTTTGAGATGAGATGGTGCTGGTGAAGATGTTGATGGAGATTGACCCCCTCCCGATGATAGGATCATTGGTGATGATGATGGTGATGATTTCCCCCTCCCGGAGGGAAGTTTCCCCGGCAGAATAGCTCCGCCGGAGCCCTAGATTGGTTCCGCCAAGGTTCCGCCTCGTGGCGGCGGAGTTTCGTCTCGTGAGCTTTCTTATGATTTTTTTCCAGGACGAAAGACTCCATATAGCCAAAGATGGTCATCAGAGGGCTGCCATGGGGCCCACGAGGCAAGGGGCGCCCAGGGGGGTAGGGCGCGCCCCCACCCTCGTGGATGGTGGGTGGCCCTCCTCCGGTACTTCCTTCACCCAATATTTTTTATATATTCTAAAATGTGCTCCTGTGAAGTTTCCGGACTTTTGGAGTTGTGCAGAATAGGTCTCTAATATTTTCTCCTTTTCCAGCCCAGAATTCCAGCTGCCGGCATTCTCCCTCTTCATGTAAACCTTGTAAAATAAGAGAGAATAGGCATAAGTATTGTGACATAGTGTGTAATAATAGCCCATAATGCAATAAATATCGATATAAAATCATGATGCAAAATGGACGTATCAACTCCCCCAAGCTTAGACCTCGCTTGTCCTCAAGCGGAAGCCGATATCGAAAAATATGTCCACATATTTAGAGATAGAGGTGTCGATAAAATAAAATACGGACATGAGGGCATCATGATCATTCTTATAACAGCAACATATATATATATATATCTATTGTCATATGATTTCTTATGCTAAAGTAACAATTCATTCACAATTTCAAGTATGAATCAGAAACTTCATTGAAAACTAACAAACTATAATCTCAGTCATTGAAGCAATTGCAATTTATCATAACATCAGAAAGAGTCAATATAAGAGCTTTTCAGCAATTCCACATACTCAACTATCATTTAGTCTTTCACAATTGCTAACACTCACGCAATATTTATGGGTATGAAGTTTTAGTCGGACACAGAGAAAGATAGGGGCTTATAGTTTTGCCTCCCAACCTTTTACCTCAAGGGTAATGTCAACAATAATAGTTCATGAAAACTCACATCCAATTAGATGTATATATCAGGATCTTTCCAACACATTGTGCTTGCCAAAGGATAAAATGTAAAAAGGAAAGGTGAAGATCACCATGACTCTTGTATGAAGTATAAGACAAGAATAAAAGATAGGCCCTTCGCAGAGGGACGCAGAGGTTGTCATGTGCATTTATGGTTGGATACACAAAATCTTAATGCGAAAGAACGTCACTTTATATTGCCACTTGTGATATGGACCTTTATTATGCAGTCCGTCGCTTTTATTTCTTCCACATCACAAGATCATATAAAGCTTATTTTCTCCACACTAATAAATCATACATATTTAGAGAGCAATTTTTATTGCTTGCAACAATAACAACTTACTTGAAGGATCTTACTCAATCCATAGGTATATATGGTGGACTCTCATGGCAAAACTGGGTTTAAGGATATTTGGAAGCACAAGTAGTATCTCTACTTGGTGCAAAGAATTTGGCTAGCATGAGAGGGAAAGGCAAGCTCAACATATTGGATGATCCATGACAATATAATTTATTTCAGATGTAAGAAAACATAACCCATTAAGTTGTCTTCCTTGTCCAACCTCATCCTTTTAGCATGTCATATTTTAATGAGTGCTCACAATCATAAAAGATGTCCAAGATAGTATATTTATATGTGAAAACCTCTCTTTCTTTATTACTTCCTATTAATTGCAACGATGACCAAAACTATGTTTGTGAACTCTCAACAACTATTATTCATCATACCATTTATATGTGAAGTCATTGCTCTCCATAAGATCCATATGATCTCTTTATTTATTTTTATTCTTTCTCTTTTATTTTATTCCCTCAAGATCATAGCAAGATAATAAAGCCTTGAATCAACACTAATCTTTATTATATATAGCTCACGGACTCGATTACATAGAAGGATCATAAAGCAAAACTCAAAACTAGGTCATACTAAAACTTTACTCTACTAGATCAAGATATTACCAAAAGGATCGAACTAAGAAAAACGGTAAAGATAAAAGTGTGATGGTGATACGATACCGGGGCGCTCCCCCAAGCTTGGCAGTTGCCAAGGGGAGTGAACATACCCATGAGTTTATGTCTCCTTCCTCGGAGGTGGTGATGATGGAGTCGTTGATGATGTAGGATGGTCGTCCATCTTCCAAGGCATAGGCTCACCATCATAGAAGGATGATCGAGTCTTCGGGATCCTCGAATCTGCATCCAAACTCATCCTCTTGAATTTATATTCATACTCATAGTTTTGGTTCCGCAGGTCATAGATCTGGGCTTGGAGATGCTCGATTTTATCCTGAAGCTTGAAGATGGTCTCTCCGATGTTTCTGGCATCGAGCTTGGTGGTGTTGGTGAACTCCGTGATCATTATGTAGTTGGTGTCGAGTCCATGTTCCACCATCTCCTGGCACTTGAAAACTTGTTGCTCCATTGCTTCGAGTCTTGTCCTCCTTGGTCCCTCAACATCGCGGATGTGCAGCAACCCCGCACGTATCTCAATGGTTTGAGGGTGTTGCAGCACCTCCGTGAGGTAGGGGTTGATGACCTTCTCGAAGAACTTGTCCTTGGGGGCACTTGGAGATGTCATGGTGATCTAGATCTGTCAGAAAAACAGCTCGAAACAAAAACAAAGGATATTTGCGTGGTACGGTGGTCAAAACCATCGGGAGATTATATAATGAATTTTTACCGACCAAAAGAAGTATCGTGCAAGAAAACAGAGTCCGGAGAGCACACGAGGTGCCCACGAGGCAGGGGGCGCGCCCTCCAACCTCATGGATGTCTCGTGTCCTTCCCGTACTACTTATTATTTTCCTATTTTCTTAAATATTCCAAAACGGGGGAAATTGCTATTAGAACTGTTTTGAAGTCGGTTTACTTACCGTACCACATACCTCTTCCTTTTTGGAGTCTGAAACGTCCTGGAAAGTATCCCTTATGTATTCCTTAGGGGTTACAGTTTCAATAACATTAGTTTCAACATTTATATGATTACTTGAGATATAATGTTTGATTCTTTGACTGTTCACCATCCTTCGATTTGTGCCTTCTAATTTGTTGATTTTTATGGCACCGGAACGATAGACCTCCTCGATAATGTAAGGACCTTCCCATTTTGAGAGGAGTTTGCCTGCAAAAAATCTTAAACGAGAGTTGTATAACAATACATAATCACCTACATTAAAACCAAGTTTTTGTATCCTTTTGTCATGCCATATTTTAACTTTTTCTTTAAACAGTTTGGCATTCTCATAGGCCTGAGTTCTCCATTCATCAAGTGAGCTAATATCAAAAAGCCTCTTCTCACTGACAAGTTTGAAATCATAATTGAGCTCTTTAATGGCCCAATATGCCTTATGTTCCAGCTCGAGAGGTAAGTGACATGCTTTTCCATAAACCATCTTATACAGAGACATACCCATAGGATTTTTATATGCAGTTCTATAAGCCCATAATGCATCATCAAGTTCCTTGGACCAATTCTTTCTAGATCTATTAACAGTCTTTTGCAAAATTAATTTAAGCTCTCTATTACTCAATTCTACTTGACCACTAGACTGTGGGTGATATGGAGATGCAATTCTATGATTAACATCATACTTAACAAGCATTCTACGAAAGGCGCCATGAATAATATGTGAACCACCATCATTCATTAAGTATCTAGGGACTCCAAACCTCGGAAAAATAACTTCTTTAAGCATCTTAATAGAGGTGTTATGATCAACACTACTAGTTGGAATAGCTTCTACCCACTTAGTAACGTAATCAACAACAACTAAAATATGTGTATACCCATTAGAGGAAGGAAACAGTCCCATATAATCAAAGCCCCAGACATCAAATGGTTCAATAACAAGTGAATAATTCATAGGCATTTCTTAACGTCTACTAATATTACCAATTCTTTGACATTCATCACAAGACAAGACAAACTTACGGTCATCTTTGAAGAGAGTAGGCCAATAAAAACCGGATTGCAATACCTTATGTGCAGTTCTATCTCCAGCATGGTGTCCTCCATAAGCCTAAGAGTGACACTTGCATAGGATTTGTTCCTGTTCATGCTCAGGTTCACAACGTCTAATAACACCATCTACTCCTTCTTTATAAAGGTGTGGGTCATCCCAAAAGTAATGTCTTAAAACATAGAAGAACTTTTTCTTTTGCTGGTATGTGAAACTAGGTGGTATAAATTTAGCAACTATGTAATTAGCATAATCAGCATACCATGGAGCGGTACGAGAAGCATTTACGATAGCTAGTCGTTCATCAGGAAAGCTATCATCAATAGGTAGTGGGTCATCAAGAACATTCTCTAACCTAGACAAATTGTCAGCAACGGGGTTCTCATCTCCCTTTCTATCAATAATAGGAAAATCAAATTCTTGTAGCAAGAGAACCCATCTAATAAGTCTAGGTTTAGCATCTTTCTTTTCCATAAGATATTTAATAGCAGCATGATCAGTGTGAACAGTTACTTTAGAATCAACAATACAGGGTCTGAATTTATCACATGCAAATACAAATACAATTGCTAAAAATTCTTTTTCATTAATAGCATAATTTCTCTGGGCACTGTCCAGAGTCTTACTAGCATATTAGATAACATTTAATTTCTTATCAACCCTTTGTCCTAGAACAGCCCCTACAGCATAATCACTAGCATCACACATAATTTAAAATGGTAAATTCCAATCAGGAGGCTGAACAATAGGTGCAGAAATCAAAGCTTTCTTAAGTATTTCAAATGCTTCTACACAATCATCATCAAAGACAAAAGGAACATCTTTTTGTAAGAGATTAGTCAGAGGCCTAGAAATTTTAGAGAAGTCCTTAATGAACCTCCTATAAAAACCGACATGACCAAGGAAACTTCTTACACCTTTAATGTCCTTAGGACACGACATCTTTTCAATGGCATCAACCTTAGCTTTATCAACTTCAATACCTCTTTCAAAAAATTTATGCCCCAAGACAATACCTTCATTAACCATAAAGTGGCGCTTCTCCCAATTCAAGACAAGATTAGTTTCTTCACATCTCTGCAAAACTCGATCAAGGTTGCTTAAGCAATCATCAAAAGAAGTTCCATATACAGAAAAATCATCCATGAATACCTCAACAATATTTTCACAAAAGTCAGAGAATATAGCAGTCATACATCTTTGAAAGGTAGCAGGTGCATTGCATAAACCAAAAGGCATACGTCTATAAGCAAAGGTACCGAAAGGGCTAGCAAAAGTTGTCTTTTCTTGATCCTCTTTTGACACAGGTATTTGAGAGAAACCAGAATAACCATCTAGAAAGCAAAAATGTGTATATTTGGATAATCTTTCTAGCATTTGATCAATAAAAGGTAAAGGGTAATGATCCTTTTAGTAGCTTTATTTAATTTTCGGAAATCAATTACCATTCTATTACCTATAACAATTCTTTGTGGGATCAATTCGTCTTCATTACCTGCCTCCAGAAGCTTTAGTATTTCTTTTCTTACCACTTCTTTCATCTTAGAATTTAACCGTTGATGGTGATCAACAACCGGTTTCGTGTCTTTCTCCAATTTTATTTTGTGCTGGCATAGAGTGGGACTAATGCCCTTCAAATCATCAAGAGTATATCCAGTAGCAGCATGGTGCTTCTTCAGAGTTTTCAATAATTTCTTTTCTTCACGCTCTGAAAGGTTAGCACTAATAATAACAGGATATATCTTTTTTTCACCAAGATAAGCATATTTAAGAGTATCAGGCAAAGGCTTAAGCTCAAACACGGGATCACCCTTGGGTGGAGGAGGATCCCCTAGGATTTCAACAGGCAATTTGTGTTTCAAAATAGGTCCCTGTTTAAAGAATACTTCATCTATTTCCCTTCTTTCACTCATAAACATATCATTTTCAAGGTCTAGCAAATATTGTTATAAAGGATCACTAGGAGGCACGGCAATAGAAGCAAGACCAATAATTTCATCTTTACTAGGCAATTCTTTATGATGGAGTTTGTGACGTCCTCGATTCAATCATTCACTAATCATACACGCAAATGTGTACGATCAAGATCAAGGACTCACGGGCAGATATCACAACACAACTCTAGACACAAATTATAATAATACAAGCTTTATATTACAAGCTAGGGGCCTCGAGGGCTTGAATACACAAGATTCAGCGGAAGCAACAATATCTAAGCACAGACATAAGTTAGACAAGTTTGCCTTAAGAAGGCTAGCATAGAAACAACAACGATCGAAAAGGCGAGGCCTCCTGCCTGGGATCCTCCTAGCTACTCCTGGTCGTCAGCGGTCTCCACGTAGTAGTAGGCACCCTCGGGGTAGTAGTAGTCGTCGGTGGGGTCGTCTAGATCCTGGGCTCCACCATCTGGTTGCGACATCCGAGAAGAATGGAAAAGGGGGGAAAGGGGAGCAAAGCAACCGTGAGTACTCATCCAAAGTACTCGCAAGCAAGGATCTACACTACATATGCATCGGTGTCAAAGAAATGGGTAGTATATGTGGACTGAACTGTAGAATGCCAGAATAGAAGGGGAAAGCCTAGCCTATCAAAGACTAGCATCTTCAAGCAGCTCCAAGCATCTTGCAATATCAAAAAAGATGAGAGTAGCTTAAAGTAAATTAGTAGTAGTGTCATCAACCTCGGCTAGAGATCCTTCCTCGGCTCCCTGCGAGAAAGTAATCCCAGAGCCATACTATCCATTTCTCATAACCATTTCTCATCACAAGTATCTAGTTCTAGTTGTATCGATCGGGATACAACTCCAAGTGTCAGTTACCATAGGACAGGCTATCGATAGATGTTCTCTTCCCTGCAGGGGTGCACCAACTTACCCACCATGCTCTATTAACTCCGGCCGGACACACTTTCCTAGGTCATGCCCGGCCTCGGCCAAACAATACGCCGCAACCCGGCCTAGGCTTGATAGAGAGGTCAGCACATCGGACTAAACCTATGCCCCAGGGGTCTTGGGCCATCGCCCCGGGAACTCCTGCACGTTGCGTGGGTGGCCGGTGAGCAGACCTGGCCTCCCTTATACAAAGCAAGGCGTTCCAGTCCAACCCGGCGCGCGCCGCTCAGTCGCATGATGTCTATTAAGCTTCGATTGATGCATACGACGCAGAACGCCATACTATGCCCATGTGATGGTTAGTGCTATCAGGCCAGAGGCCCCTCAGATCAAATATCCAAACCATTAGTGTGTTGGTAGTGCGGTCACGAGCAGAGACTCACGAAAGATGAGACCCCATCGCCCTGTCTCGAGTACTTCCGGCAAGGGCTAAGAATGCCCGGTCACGCCTCGTAAGTATCTCGCGGGCACCTTCCAAGTCAACCCGACTCCTCATCACTCGCAATTAAGCTCACGCGGGTACCCCTCAGGGCCAACCCATCATTAGTAACATGGTTCAGTGTAAAGTCATAGTAACCATAGTAACTATGTGTCTAACACCAAGGAAAACCCTGAGGAACCACCCTCGGTGGATTCCACTTGATGTAATCATCAAGGTGAATGTAAGAGGAATCACCCTCGAGGTTCACACTTGAGGGGTTGCACGATAGAGTCGTATCGGAAGTGGTTAAGGAGGAAATCACCCTCGATGACCACGACCGAATATCTACACTACAGAGATCTCATCAGGAGTGATGTATGAGGTGTCACCCTCGGCACTCGATAGTAACTCTGCAGAGTCATGCAACTAGGGGGTGATGTGAGGTGTCGGGGCCTGGACGTCGATCACGTTGATCAAGTCATCGAACATAAAGCAGGGCAACTGGGACAAGGTGTGAGGGGGGTCATTGATGGATCACTAACCAACCTATACTAGGCAGTTTAGGATAAGCAGGTAGGTAACAACAAGCAGGTTACGAAAGCAGGCTATGCATCAGAATAGGAGCAATCAATTATAGTAGTAAAATCTAATGCAAGCATGAGAGAATGGAATGGGCGATATCGGGATGATCAAAGGGGGGGCTTGCCTGGTTGCTCAGACGAGAAGGAGGGGGTCGTCGGTGACGTAGTCGATCACAACGGCATCGGCAACCGTCACGGGGTCTACCAAAGAGAAGAGGGGGAGAAACAGTAAATACATAGCAAACAAGTGCATGACAAGACAACAGGCAGAGCTAGGCATGTTCTAACGCGGTGCTACACGTAACCGGCGAAGGTGGAGAACATCCGGGAATGCTTTCCCGAAATTTGGCATTTTCGGACAGACGAAACGGAGGGGGAAATTTTCATGTTCGCTATGCTAGGGGTGTGTGGTAGATGAACGAAGGGTGTATCCAGATTCGTCTCGTCGTTCTGAGTAACTTTCATGTATAAAACTTTTTCATCCGAGCTACAGATTATTTTCTATGATTTTTCAAAGATTTAAACAATATTCTGAAATTATTATTAATTCAAAAATAATGAGTAAATGCTAGGTGCACCCAGATCTGTGTACATAGAAGTGTACCAGAGGGTGACATGCGGGCCAGGGGGGCCCAGTTGATCAGTCAACATTGACTGGTCAACAGGGTGTGGGCCCCCCTGTCATTGAAACAACAGCTAACCTAACAGTTTAATTAGACTAGTTATGTAATTGAGCTAATTAAATAGAGTTAATTAAGTTAATTAACTTATTAATTAATTGTTATTATTATTTTAACCCTTTTTAAAATAACAGGGGTGTGGGGCCCCCTGGTCAGTGGGCCGGGGGGCTTAGTGGGTGTCGGGCTGCGGGTGCCCGTGCCCGTGTCCGAGAGACGCGGTTGTGGCATAGCTCGCCCGGGCGCGGCGGGGCGCCGGCAGCCGCCAGCAGCAGCGAGCGGCGGCCCTAGGCGGCGGCAGGCAGCGTGCGTGGCGGTTAGGGGTGGGGCGGAGCAGCGTGCAGCAGCAGTGGGGCGGCGGGAGGTGCAAGGGCGGAGCGGCATGCAGCAGCAGTGGAGCGACGGGGGTGGCGGCCTGCCGCGGGGACGGACCAGAACGGGCACGGCGGGGCGGTGTCGGTAGCAGTCCAGCAGCAGCGGCTGCGCTCGCCCGCAGGGGCCGCTTGGTAGGCGCGCGCCAGGCAAGACGGGCGTCGGGAGGTTGGCGGGGCGCGCCCGGCAGCAGATGGCCGCTGCAGGAGGCGACGACGGCTGGAGACAGGTGAGAGGCAGGGCGAGGCTGCAGGAGACGACGGAAGCAGCTACAGAGCAGCAGTACTTGGCAAGAGCAGTAGCAGGGGAGGAGGTGCGAGGCGAGCGCGGCAGCGGTGCTACGGCCGCGCGGGGCGACAAGGGCGAGGGGCTTGTTCGGGCATGACCAGGGAGGGCGCGATGAGCACAAGCTCACCGCGAGCGCGTGCATGGTGCCGGCAGTGACTAACAATGGAAGAGAGAGGGGGGAAAGACGAGTGCTTACTGTGGGAGCACAAGGAGGCTCAGCGATAGCTTAGGAGCACCAGAGGTCGATGAATCCGACTCGGCGGAGCTCGATGGTCGGTGGTTGAAGATGACCTTGTCCACGGCGTGGCGGTGGCGCTGAGCTCGAACGGGGTGAGGTAGTCGACATAAGCGAGGAAGAGGGAGCTCCTGGGTGCATCGTGCGGGACAGGGAGCGACGGTCGCCACGGTGGACGACGGCGACGGCGATAGGAGGCGCTCGCATGGAGAAGGGCGAGGAGAAAGGGAGGAATGGATCTGGACGAGGGGCTAGGCAGAGGGAAGCAAGGAGAAGAGGGAGGAGTGGAGCGGGGAGGCGAGGGGACCGAGGGGAGGGTGACCTTATCCCCTCCCCGTCGTCACCGGCGAGGCGGTCGGGGGCGACCCGCCCTTGTAGCGACCTGGTCGTGTGAACAGGGGAGAGGGGACGGATCGCCAGGGTGAGCCGACCCGACTATTTAGTTAGATGGGCCAAACGCCTAGTAGATTAGGTATGTTCCCTTTTCTATTTTGTTTTCCATTTTCTCTTTTCCTTTTGCATTTTCCTTTTGTACCAAATGAGTTTTGTTCTGAACAAAACTTGGCACATAAATCTAACACAATATAATGAGATGAAACAAAAAGTATGGGGTCAAAAGGGGTTGTCTAACCATTTTTAGAAATTGAAAAGGCCATTTTTAAATGTTGGCAGACCACTAAATAAATTTCCAGGGGCACTTGGGAATCCAAAAGAGGTTGGTTCCAACATGAGAAATAACCAGAGATTATTTGCCACACTTTGAACATTTTAGCTTTCATGTTTGAAAACTTTGAGTTTTGGACTTCAATTTGAATTTGAGTTTGAACAAAGATTTGGATCAAGCAAGGATTAGCAACAGTAATGTGATGACATAGCACCATTAACGGAGGATTATTGTAGCTTAATTATCCTGGCGTCACAGGGTTGCCTACGAAATTTAGCAAAATTAAACTCATGAGACATATCCCCCAAACCAATAGTAACCACATCATTTTTGCAGTCTATCTTAGCATTAACAGTATTCAAGAAGGGTCTACCAAATATAATGGGACAAAAGTCATCTTGTGGGGAACCAAGAACAAGAAAATCAGCAGGATATGTAACTTTCCCACACAAGACTTCAACATCTCTAACAATCCCAACTGGTGAAATAGTGTCCCTATTGGCCAGCTTAATTGTACCATCAATTTCCTCTATCTCAGCAGGTGCAGTATCATGCATAATTTCTTTATATAAGGAATGAGGTATTGCACTTGCACTAGCACCCATATCACATAAGTCATGATAGCAATGATCTCCTATTTTAACAGAAATAACAGGCATGCCTACAACAGGTCTATGTTTATTTTTAGTATCGGGTCTAGCAATTCTAGCAGCTTCATCACAAAAAGTAAATAACATGACCATCAATATTATTGGCCAAGAGATCTTTAACCATAGCAACACTAGGTTCAACTTTAATTTTCTCAGAGGGAGTAGGTGTTCTAGTATTACTCTTACGGACCACAGTTGAAGCTTTAGCATGATCCTTTATTCTAATAGGGAAAGGTGGTTTCCTAATATAAGCAGTAGGAACAATAGGATCATTATAAGTGATAGTCGTTTCTTCAACTTTAATAGGTGCAACTACTTTTACTTCAATGGGAGGATTATATTTAAACCACAGCTCCTTAGGGAGATCAACATGAGTAGCAAAGGATTCACAGAAAGAAGCTACTATCTTAGAGTCAAGTCCATATTTAGTGGTAAATTCACGGAAAGCATCGGTATCCATAAAAGATTTAACACAATCAAACTTAGGTGTTATACCTGACTCCTTACCTTCTTCGAGATCCCAATCTTCAGAGTTGTGTTTAATTCTTTCCAATAAATCCCATTTGAATTCAATAGTCTTCATCATAAAAGAACCAGTACAAGAAGTATCGAGCATGGAGCGATTATCGAGAGAAAGGCGAGCATAAAAATTTTGAATAGTAATTTCTCTTGAGAGCTCATGATTGGGGAATGAATATAACATTGACTTAAGCCTCCCCCAAGCTTGAGCGATGCTTTCTCCTTCGCGAGGCCAAAAATTATATATATAATTACGATCACGATGAACAAGATGCATAGGATAAAACTTCTAATGAAATTCCAATTTCAATCGGTTGTAGTTCCATGATCCCATATCATCACATAGCCTAAACCATGTCAACGCCTTTCCCTTAAAAGATAAAGGGAAGACCTTCTTCTTGATAACATCCTTGGGCATACCTGCAAGCTTAAATAATCCACAATCTTCATCCACATAGATTAGGTGCAAATCGGGATGTAATGTTCCATCTCCTGTAAAAGGATTAGCTAGCAGTTTCTCTATCATACCTGAAGGAATTTCAAAGTAAACATTTTCAGTAGGTTCAGTAGGTTGAGGAGAAACTCTTTGCTCTACTGGTCGGGGTGAAGATACCCCGAACAAGCCCCTCAAAGGATTATGTTCCATAGTAACAAGTGATGGTAAATTTCAGCACACTATGTAAATCTTTCCTTACCAAATTCCACCTACCAAAGGCGCTTCACTCCCCGGCAACGGCACCAGAAAAGAGTCTTGATGACCCACAATTATAGGGGATATATCGTAGTCCTTTCGATAAGTAAGAGTGTCTAACCCCACGAGGAGCAGAAGGAAATGATAAGAAGTTTTCAGTAAGGTGTTCTCTGCAAGCACTGAAATTATCAGTAACAGATAGTTTTGTGATAAGGTAATTTGTAACGGGTAACAAGTAATGAAAGTAAATAAAGTGCAGCAAGATGGCCCAATCCTTTTTGTAGCAAAGGACAAGCCTGGACAAACTCTTATATTAAGGAAAGCGCTCCCGAGGACACATGGGAATAATCGTCAAGCTAGTTTTCATCACGCTCATATGATTCGCGTTCGGTACTTTGACAATTTGATATGTGGGTGGACCGGTGCTTGGGTACTGCCATTCCTTGGACAAGTATCCCACTTATGATTAACCCCTATTGCAAGCATCCGCAACTACAAAAGAAGTATTAAGGTAAACCTAACCATAGCATGAAACATATGGATCCAAATCAGCGCCTTACGAAGCAACTCATAAACTAGGGTTTAAGCTTCTGTCACTCTAGCAACCCATCATCTACTTATTACTCCCCAATGCCTTCCTCTAGGCCCAAATGATGGTGAAGTGTCATGTAGTCGACGTTCACATGACACCACTAGAGGAGAGACAACAGACATCTCATCAAAGTATCGAATCAATACCAAATTCACATGACTACTTATAGCAAGACTTCTCCCATGTCCTCAGGAACAAACGTAACTACTCATAAATCATATTCATGTTCATAATCAGAGGGTTATTAATACGCATAAAGGATCTGAACATATGATCTTCCACCTAATAAGCCAACTAGCATCAACTACAAGGAGTAATCAACACTACTAGCAACCCACAGGTACCAATCTGAGGCTTTGGGACAAAGATTGGATACAAGAGATGAACTAGGGTTTGAGATGAGATGGTGCTGGTGAATATGTTGATGGAGATCGACCCCCTCCCGATGATAGGATTGTTGGTGATGACGATGGTGATGATTTCCCCCTCCCGCGGGAAGTTTCCCTGGCAGAACAGCTCCGCCGGAGCCCTAGATTGGTTCCGCCCAGGTTCCGCCTCGTGGCGGCGGAGTTTCATCTCGTGAGCTTGCTTATGATTTTTTCCAGGACGAAAGACTCGATATAGCCAAAGATGGGCATCAGAGGGCTGCTAGGGGGCCCACGAGGCAGGGGCCGCACCCAGGGGGGTAGGGCGCGCCCCCCACCCTTGTGGATGGTGGGTGGCCCCCTCTGGTACTTCCTTCACCCAATATTTTTTATATATTCTAAAACGTGCTCCCGTGAACTTTCAAGACTTTTGGAGTTGTGCAATATAGGTCTCTAATATTTGCTCCTTTCCAGCCCAGAATTCCAGCTGCCGGCATTCTCCCTCTTCATGTAAACCTTGTAAAATAAGAGAGAATAGGCATAAGTATTGTGACATAATGTGTAATAACAGCTCATAATGCAATAGTATCGATATAAAAGCATGATGCAAAATGGACGTATCATCCCCCACCCCCCTCCCCCCTCCACACACACCCCAAAATCTCCGCTCACACAGACACACACAACCCTCGAAACCATTGGTAGGTCGCCGCCATCACCGGCGCCTCCATCCTTGCTACCTCTTGAACATTGTGTTGGTTTTCCATTGAAGAGAAAAGGGTGATGCA
Organism: Triticum aestivum; assembly: GCF_018294505.1. Lineage (NCBI taxonomy): Eukaryota > Viridiplantae > Streptophyta > Magnoliopsida > Poales > Poaceae > Triticum > Triticum aestivum. Next base: position 264,674,362 of record NC_057812.1, on the reverse strand, counting down.
GCAAAGTAGCGTAAGTATTTCCCTCAGTTTGTGAGAACCAAGGTATCAATCCAGTAGGAGAATACACGCAAGTCCCTCGTACCTGCACAAACAAATAAGAACATCGCAACCAACGCGATAAAGGGGTTGTCAATCCCTCCACGGTCACTTACGAGAGTGAGATTTGATAGAGATAATAAGATAAATAAATATTTTTGGTATTTTTATGATATAGATTGAAAGTAAAGATTGCAAAGTAAAATAGATTGGAAAGTTATATGATAAAAGGTAGACCCGGGGGCCATAGGTTTCACTAGTGGCTTCTCTCAAGATAGCATAAGTATTACGGTGGGTGAACAAATTACTATCGAGCAATTGATAGAAAAGTGCATAATTATGAGAATATCTAGGCATGATCATGTATATAGGCATCACGTCCGCGATAAGTAGACCGAAACGATTCTGCATCTACTACTATTACTCCACACATCGACCGCTCTCCAGCATGCATCTAGAGTATTAAGTTCATAAGAACAGAGTTACGCATTAGGCAAGATGACATGATGTAGAGGGATAAACTCAAGCAATATGATATAAACCCCATCTTTTTATCCTCGATGGCAACAATACAATACGTGTTGTGCCGCCCCTGCTGTCACTAGGAAAGGACACCGCAAGATTGAACCCAAAGCTAAGCACTTGTCCCATTGCAAGAAAGATCAATCTAGTAGGCCAAACCAAACTGATAATTCAAAGAGACTTGCAAAGATAATTAAATCATACATAAAAGATTTTAGAGAAGAATCAAATGTTGTTCATAGATAAACTTGATCATAAACCCACAATTTATCGGATCTCGACAAACACACCGCAAAAAGAGTTACATCCAATAGATCTCGAAGGAGATCGAGGACAACTTTGTATTCAGATCCAAAGAGAGAGAAGAAGCCATCTAGCTAATAACTATGGACCCGAAGGTTTGAGGTAAACTACTCACACATCATCGGAGAGGCTATGGTGATGATTTAGAAGCCCTCCGTGATTGATTCCCCCTCCGGCGGAGCTCCGGAAAAGGCCCTAAGATGGGATCTCTTGGGTACATAAGGTTGCGGCGGTGGAAATAGGGTTTCTTGGTGCTCCTGGATGTTTTGGGGGTATATGGATATATATAGGAGGAAGAAGTAGGTCGGTGGAGCTACGAGGGGCCCACGAGCGTGGGGCGCGCCCAAGGGGCAGGCACGCCTCCCTGCCTCGTGGCCTCCTCGTTGATTTCTTGACGTCCACTCCAAGGACACCGCAAGATTGAACCCAAAGCTAAGCACTTCTCCCATTGCAAGAATGATCAATCTAGTAGGCCCAACCAAACTGATAATTCGAAGAGACTTGCAAAGATAATTAAATCATACATAAAAGATTTGAGAGAAGAATCAAATATTGTTCATATATAAACTTGATCATAAACCCACAATTCATCGGATCTCGACAAACACACCGCAAAAAGAGTTACATCGAATAGATCTCCAAGAAGATCGAAGAGAACTTTGTATTGAGATCCAAAGAGAGAGAAGAAGCCATCTAGCTAATAACTATGGACCCGAAGGTCTGAGGTAAACTACTCACACATCATCAGAGAGGCTATGGTGTTGATGTAGAAGCCCTCCGTGATTGATTCCCCCTCCGGCGGAGCTCCGAAAAAGGCCCCAAGATGGGATCTCTTGGGTACATAAGGTGGAGGCGGTGGAAATGGGGTTTCGTGATGCTCCTGGATGTTTTCGGGGTATATGGATATATAGGAGGAAGAACTAGGTCGGTGGAGCTACGAGGGGGCCACAAGGGTGGGGGCGCGCCTCCCTGCCTCGTGGCCTCCTTGTTGATTTCTTGACGTCCACTCCAAGTCCCCTGGATCACGTTTGTTCCAAAAATAACTCTCCCGAAGGTTTCATTCCATTTGGATTTCGTTTGATATTCCTTTTCTGCGAAACATTGAAATAGGCAAAAAATAGCAATTTGCACTGGGCCTTGGGTTAGTAGGTTGGTCCCAAAAATAATATAAAATTGTATAAATTAACCCATAAACATCCAAAACAGATAATATAATAGCATGGAACAATCAAAAATTATAGATACGTTGGAGACATATCAAGCATCCCCAAGCTTATGTCCTGCTCGTCCTCGACTAGGTAAATGATAAAAACTAGAATTTTTGATGTGGAATGCTACCTAGCATGATTCTCAATGTAATTTTCTTTATTGTGGCATGAATGTTCAGATCCGAAAGATTCAAGACAAAATTTTAATATTGACATAAAAATAATAATACTTCAAGCATACTAACTAAGCAATCATGTCTTCTCAAAAGAACATGGCAAAAGAAAGTTCATCCCTACAAAATCATATAGTTTGGTCATGCTCCATTTTCTTCACAAAAGAATGCTCTCATGATGCACAACCCCGATGACAAGCCAAGCAATTGTTTCATACTTTAGTAATCTCAAACTCTTTTCAACTTTCACGCAATACATGAGCGTGAGCCATGGATATAGCACTATGGGTGGAATAGAACAATGATAGGGGCTTATGTGGAGAAGACAGAAAAGGAGAAAGTCTCACATCGACGCGGCTAATCAACAGGCTAGGGAGATGCCCATGAATTGATGTCAATGCAAGGAGTAGGGATTGCCATGCAACGGATGCACTAGAGCTATAAATGTATGAAAGCCCAACAAAAGAAACTAAGTGGGTGTGCATCCAACTTGCTTGCTCAGGAAGACCTAGGGCATTTGAGGAAGCCCATTGTTGGAATATACAAGCCAAGTTCTATAATGAAAAATTCCCACTAGTATATGAAAGTGACAAAACAAGAGACTCACTATCATAAAGATCATGGTGCTACTTTGAAGCACAAGTGTGGAAAAAGGATAGTAGCATTGCCCCTTTTTATTTCTTTTCTTTTTTCCTTTTTTTTCTTTTTTGGGGCCTTTCTCTTTTTTTATTTGGCCTTTCTCTTTTTTGGGGACAATGCTCTATTAATTATGATCATCACACTTCTATTTATTTACAACTCAATGATTACAACTCGATACTAGAACAAAATATGACTCTATATGAATGCCTCCGGTGGTGTACCGGGAAGGGCAATGAATCAAGAGTGACATGTATGATAAATTATGCATGGTGGATTTTCCACAAATAGGTTGTCAACTACATGATCATACAAGGCAATATGACAATGATGAAACATGTCATAAATGAAACGGTGGAAAGTTGCATGGCAATATATCTCGGAATGGCAATGGAAATGCCATAATAGCTAGGTATGGTGGTTGTTTTGAGGAAGATATAAGGAGGTTTATGTGTGATAGAGCGTATCATATCACGGGGTTTGGATGCACCAGTGAAGTTTGCACCAACTCTCAAGGTGAGAAAGGGAAATGCACGGTGCCGAAGAGGCTAGCAATGATGGAAAGGTGAGATTGCGTATAATCCATGGACTCGACATTAGTCATAAAGAACTCACATACTTAGTGCAAAATATACAAGTCATAAAAAACCAAGCATTACGCGCATGCTCCTATGGGGATAGATTGGTAGGAAAAGACCATGGATCGTCCCCGACCGCAACTCATAAGGAAGACAATCAAAGAACACCTCATGTTTCAAACTTGTTACACAACGGTTACCATACGTGCATGCTACGGGACTTGCAAACTTCAACACAAGTATTTCTCAAATTCACAACTACACAACTAGCACAACTCTAATATCACCATCTTTATATCTCAAAATAATTATCAAGTATCAAACTTCTCCAAGTACTCAATGCACTTTTTATGATAGTTTTTATTATACCCATCTTGGATGCCTATCATATTATGACTAATGTCATAACCAAAGCAAATTACCATGCTGTTCTAAAGGACTATCAAAATAATATAAGTGAAGCATTAGAGATCAATAATTTCTATAAAATAAAACCACCACCATGCTCTAAAAAGATATAAGTGAAGTACTTGAGCAAAATTATCTAGCTCAAAAGATATAAGTGAAGCACATAGAGTATTCTAATAGATTACAATTCATGCGTGTCTCTCCCAAAGGTGTGTACAGCAAGGATGATTGTGGTAAACTAAAAATCAAAGACTCAAATCAAACAAGATGCTCCAAGCAAAACACATACCATGTGGTGAATAAAAATATAGACTCAAGTAAAGTTACCGATAGAAGAAGACGAAAGAGGGGATGCCTTCCGGGGCATCCCCAAGCTTAGGATTTTGGTTGTCCTTGAATTTTACCTTGGGGTGCCTTGGAAACCCCGATCTTAGTCTCTTGCCACTCCTTATTCCATAATCCATCAAATCTTTACCCAAAACTTGAAAACTTCACAACACAAAACTTAAACAGAAAATCTCATGAGATCCGTTTGTATAAGAAAACAAACCACCACTTAAGGTACTGTAATGAACTCATTCTTTATTTATTTTGGTGTTAAACCTACTGTATTCCAACTTCTCTATGGTTCATACCCTCCGATACTAGCCATAGATGCACCAAAATAAGCAAACAACACACGAAAAACGGAACAATCTGTAGTAATCTGTAGGTTTTGATTACTTATGTAACCCCAAAAATTCAGAAATAAATTGCTGGACGTGAGGAATTTATCTATTAATCATCTTCAAAAATAATCAACCTAATCACGCTCTCCAGTAAAAAATGGCAGCAAATCTTGTGAGTGCTAAAGTTTCTGTTTTTTACAGCAAGATCACAAAGACTTTCCCCAAGTCTTCCCAAAGGTTCTACTTGTCACAAACACTAATTAAAAGCATAAAACCACATCTAAACCGAGGCTAGATGAATTATTTATTTCTCAACATAACCAAAAAGCAAGGAACAAAAATGAAATTGGGTTGCCTCCCAACGAGCGCTATCGTTTAACGCCCCTAGCTAGGCATAAAAGCAAGAATAGATCTAGGTGTTATCATCTTTGGTATGCAATCCATAAGTGGCTCTCATAATAGATCCATAAGGTAATTTAATTTTCTTTCTAGGAAAGTATTCCATGCCTTTCCTTAACAGAAATTGGAATCTAATATTTCCTTCTTTCATATCAATAATTGCACCAATCATTCTAAGGAAAGGTAATAATGGGACATGTAGGATTGCAATCTATATCAAGAACAATGAAATCTACAGGCACATAATTCCTATTTTCAATAATAAGAACATCATTAATTCTTCCCATAGGTTTCTTAATGGTGGAATCCGCAAGGTGCAAGTTTAAAGAACAATCGTCAAATTCACGGAAACCAAACACATCACACAAAGTTTTTGGAATCGTGGAAACACTAGCACCCAAATCACATAAAGCATAGCATTCATGATCTTTAATTTTAATTTTAATAGTAGGCTCCCATTCATCATGAAGTTTTCTAGGGATAGAAACTTCCAATTCAAGCTTTTCTTCATAAGATTGCATTAAAGCATCAACAATATGTTTAGTAAAAGCTTTATTTTGATTATAAGCATGCGGAGAATTTAGCATGGATTGCAACAAGGAAATACAATATATTAAAGAAAAATTATCATAATTAAATTCCTTGAAATCCAAAATAGTGGGTTCATTGCTATGTAAAGTTTTGACCTCTCCAATCCCACTTTTACCAATTTTAGCATTAAGATCTAAAAACTCTAAATCATTGGGACGCTTTTTAACTAAAGTTGAATCATCTCCAGTCCCATCATTATCAAGATTCATATTGCAAAACAAAGGTTTAATAGGAGACACATCAATCACTTTTATATCTTCATCCTTATTATCATCAAAACTAGAACACGCCTTCACAAAGCAATCTTTTTTAGCACGCATCCTCGCGGTTCTTTCTTTGCACTCATCAATGGAAATTCTCATGGCTTTGAGAGACTCGTTGATATCATGCTTAGGTGGAATAGATCTATGTTTCAAAGAATCGACATCAAGAGAAATTTTATCCACGTTCCTAGCCAACTCATCAATCTTAGACAGTTTTTCTTCAATTAAAGCATTGAAACTCTTTTGCGAACTAATAAATTCTTTAATATTAGATTCAAAATGAGAGGGCATATTATTATAATTTCCATAAGAATTGTTGTAGGAATTACCATAATTATTAGAGGAATTACTAGGAAACGGCCTAGGATTAAAATTACCTCTATACGCATTATTACCAAAATTGTTCCTACCAAAAAAATTCACATCCATAGATTCATTATTATTCTCAATCAAAGTAGAAAAAGGCATATCATTAGGATCAGAAGAAACACTCTTATTAGCAAACAATTTCATAATTTCATCCATCTTTCCACTCAAAACATTAATTTCTTCTATTGCATGCACCTTTTTACTAGTAGATCTTTCAGTGTGCCATTGAGAATAATTAACCATAATATTATCTAGGAGTTTAGTAGATTCTCCTAAAGGTATTTCCATAAAAGTGCCTCCCGCGGCCGAATGTAAAAGATTTCTAGAAGCAAAATTCAATCCGGCATAAAAAATTCTATAATCATCCAAAGATTCAAACCATGTGTAGGGCAATTACGTATCATTAACTTCAGCCTTTCCCAAGCTTGTGCAACATGTTCATGATCAAGTTTCTTAAAATTCATAATATCGTTTCTAAGAGAGATGATCTTAGCGGGAGGAAAATACTTAGAGATAAAAGCATCTTTGCACTTATTCCATGAATCGATACTATTTTTAGGCAAAGACGAAAACCAAGTTTTAGCACGATCTCTAAGAGAAAATGACAATAGCTTCAATTTAACAATATCATTATCCACATATTTCTTCTTTTGCATATCACACAAATCAACAAAGCTGTTTAGATGGGTAGCAACATCTTCACTAGGAAGGCCGGAAAACGGATCTTTCATGACAAGATTCAGCAAAGTAGTATTAATTTCACAAGATTCAGCATTGGTAAGAGGAGCAATCAGAGTGCTAATAAAATCATTATTGTTGGTATTGGAAAAGTCATACAATTTAGTATTATATTGAGCCATCATGAAAAACAATCCAACACAGAAGCACACAAGAGGCAAGCAAAAAAGTGGCGAACAGAAAAAAGGGCGAATAAAACGGCAAGGGTGAAGTGGGGAGAGGAAAACGAGAGGCAAATGGCAAATAATGTAATGCGAGGGATAAGAGTTTGTGATGGGTACTTGGTATGTCTTGACTTGTGCGTAGATCTCCCCGGCAACGGCACCAGAAATCCTTCTTGCTACCTCTTGAGCACTGCGTTGGTTTTCCCTTGAAGAGGAAAGGGTGATGCAGCAAAGTAGCGTAAGTATTTCCCTTAGTTTTTGAGAACCAAGGTATCAATCCAGTAGGAGACTACACGCAAGTCCCTCGTACCTACACAAACAAATAAGAACCTCGCCACCAACGCGATAAAGGGGTTGTCAATCCCTTCATGGTCACTTACGAGAGTGAGATCTGATAGAGATAATAAGATAAATAAATTTTTTTGGTATTTTTATGATATATATTGAAAGTAAAGATTGCAAAGTAAAATAGATTGGAAACTTATATGATAAAAGATAGACCCGGGGGCCATAGGTTTCACTAGTGGCTTCTCTCAAGATAGCATAAGTATTACGGTGGGTGAACGAATTACTATCGAGCAATTGATAGAAAAGTGCATAATTATGAGAATATCTAGGCATGATCATGTATATAGGCATCACGTCCGTGACAAGTAAACCGAAACGATTCTGCATCTACTACTATTACTCCACACATCGACCACTATCCAGCATGCATCTAGAGTATTAAGTTCATAAGAACGGAGTAACGCATTAGGCAAGATGACATGATGTAGAGGGATAAACTCAAGAAATATGATATAAACCCCATCTTTTTATCCTCGATGGAAACAATACAATACGTGCCTTGTTGCCCCTGCTGTCACTGGGAAAGGACACTGCTACCTCTTGAGCACTGCATTGGTTTTCCCTTGAAGAGGAAAGGGTGATGCAGCAAAGTAGCATAAGTATTTCCCTCAGTTTTTGAGAACCAAGGTATCAATCCAGTAGGAGACTACACGCAAGTCCCTCGTACCTACACAAACAAATAATAACCTCACAACCAACGCGATAAAGGGGTTGTCAATCCCTTCATGGTCATTTACGAGAGTGAGATCTGATAGAGATAATAATAATAAGATAAATATTTTTTGTATTTTTACGATATAGATTGGAAAATAAAGATTGCAAAATAAAAGGTAATAGAAATAGCTTGTTGATGGGAGATAAATATAATGGAGAATAGACTCGGGGGCCATAGGTTTCACTAGTGGCTTCTCTCAAGATAGCATAAATATTACGGTGGGTGAACAAATTACTGTCAAGCAATTGATAGAATAGTGCATAATTATGAGAATATCTAGGCATGATCATGTATATAGGCATCACGTCCGAGACAAGTAGACCGAAACGATTCTGCATCTACTACTATTACTCCACACATCGACCGCTATCCAGCATGCATCTAGAGTATTAAGTTCAAAAGAACAGAGTAATGCATTAGGCAAGATGACATGATGTAGAGGGATAAACTCAAGCAATATGATATAAACCCCATATTTTTATCCTCGATGGCAACAATACAATACGTGCCTTGCCGCCCCTACTGTCACTGGGAAAGGACACCGCAAGATTGAACACAAAGCTAAGCACTTCTCCCATTGCAAGAAAGATCAATCTAGTAGGCCAAACCAAACTGATAATTCGAAGAGACTTGCAAAGATAACCAATCATACATAGAAGATTTCAGAGAAGAATCAAATATTGCTCATAGATAAACTTGATCATAAACCCACAATTCATTGGATCTCGACAAACACACCGCAAAAAGAGTTACATCAAATAGATCTCCAAGAAGATTGAGGAGAACATTGTATTGAGATCCAAAGAGAGAGAAGAAGCCATCTAGCTAATGACTATGGACCCGAAGGTCTGAAGTAAACTACTCACACATCATCAGAGAGGCTATGGTGTTGATGTAGAAGCCCTCCGTGATTGATTCCCCCTCTGGCGTAGCTCCGGAAAAGGCCCCAAGATGGGATCTCTTGGGTACAGAAGGTTGCGGCAATTGAAATAGGGTTTCGTGGTCTCCTGGATGTTTTAGGGGTATATGGATATATATATATATATATATATATATATATATATATATATATATATATATGAGAAGAAGTACGTCGGTGGAGCCACGAGGGGCCCATGAGGGTGGAGGGCGTGCCCTAGGGGGTAGGCGCGCCCCCTACCTCGTGGCCTCCTCATTGGTTTCATGACGTCCACTCCAAGTCCCCTGGATCACGTTTGTTCCAAAAGTAACTCTCCTGAAGGTTTTATTCCGTTTGGATTCCGTTTGATATTCCTTTTCTGCGAAACACTGAAATAGGCAAAAAAAAACAGCAATTTGCACTAGGCCTTGGCTTAGTAGGTTAGTCCCGAAAATAATATAAAAGTGTATAAATAAGCCCATTAACATCCAAAACAGATAATATAATAGCATGGAACAATCAAAAATTGTAGATGCGTTGGAGCCGTATCAAGCATCCCCAAGCCTAATTCATGCTCGACCTCGAGTAGGTAAATGATAAAAACAGAATGTTTGATGTGGTATGCTACCTAGCATAATTCTCAATGTAATTTTCTCAAAGATTCAAGACAAAAGTTTAATATTGACATAAAATAATAATACTTCAAGCATACTAACTAAGCAATTATGTCTTCTCAAAATAACATGGCAAAATAAAGTTCATCCCTACAAAATCATATAGTTTGGTCATGCTCCATTTTGTCACACAAAAATGCTCTCATCTTGCACAACCCCGATGACAAGCCAAGCAATTGTTTCATACTTTAGTAGTCCCCAAAAAATTCAACTTTCACGCAATACATGAGCGTGAGCCATGGATATAGCACTATGGGTGGAATAGAATAATGATAGGGGGTTATGTGGAGAAGACAAAAAAAAGGAGAAAGTCTCACGTCGGCGCAGCTAATCAACAGGCTAGGGAGATGCCCATCAATTGATGTCAATGCAAGGAGTAAGGATTGGCATGCAACAAATGCACTAGAGCTATAAATGTATGAAAGCTCAACAAAAGAAACTAAGTGGGTGTGCATCCAACTTGCTTGCGCATGAAGACCTAGGGCATTTGAGGAATCCCATTGTTGGACTATACAAGCCAAGTTCTATATTGAAAAATTCCCACTAGTATATGAAAGTGACAAAACAAGAGACTCTCCATCATAAACATCATGGTGCTACTTTGAAGCACAAGTGTGGAAAAAAGGATAGTAGCATTGCCCCTTTTTATTTCTTTATTTTGGGGCCTTTCTTTTTTTATTTTGCCTTTCTCTTTTTTTATTTGGGACAATGCTCTATTAATGATGATCATCAAACTTCTACTTATTTACAACTCAATGATTACAACTCGATACTAGAACAAAATATGACTCTATATGAATGCCTCCGGCGGTGTACCGGGAAGGCCAATGAATCAAGAGTGACATGTATGATAAATTGTGCATGGTGGATTTGCCACACAGACGATGTCAACTACATGATCATGCAAAGCAATATGACAATGATGAAGCGTGTCATAAATGAAACGGTGGAAAGTTGCATGGCAATATATCTTGGAATGGCTATGGAAATGCCATAATTGGTAGGTATGGTGGTTGTTTTGAGGAAGATATAGGGAGGTTTATGTGTGATAGAGCGTATCATATCACGAGGTTTGGATGCACCGGCGAAGTTTGGACCAACTCTCAAGATGAGAAAGGGCAATGCATGGTGCCGACAAGGCTAGCAATGATGGAAGGGTGAGAGTGCGTAAAATCCATGGACTCAACATTAGTCATAAAGAACTCACATACTTATTGCAAAAATCTACAATTCCTCAAAAACCAATCACTACGCGCATGCTCCTAGGGGTATAGATTGTTAGGAAAAGACCATCGCTCATCCCCGACCGCCACTCATAAGGAAGACAATCAAAGAACACCTCATGCTTCAAACTTGTTACACAACGGTTACCATATGTGCATGCTATGGGACTTGCAATCTTCAACACAAGTATTTCTCAAATTCACAACTACTCAACTAACAAAACTCTAATATCACCACCTTTATATCTCAAAACAATTATCAAGTATCAAACTTCTCATAGTATTCAATGAACTTTATATGATAGTTTTTATTATACCCATCTTGGATGCCTATCATATTAGGACTAGTTTCATAACCAAAGAAAATTACCATGCTGTTCTAAAGGACTCTCAAAATAATATAAGTGAAGCATGAGAGATCAATACTTTCTATAAAATAAAAATACCACCGTGCTCTAAAAGATATAAGTGAAGCACTAGAGCAAAACTATCTAGCTCAAAAGATATAAGTGAAGCACATAGAGTATTCTAATAAATCTAAATTCATGTGTGTCTCTCCCAAAAGGTGTGTACAGCAAGGACGATTGTGGTAAACTAAAAAGAAAAGACTCAAATCATACAAGACGCTCCAAGCAAAACACATATCATGTGGTGAATAAAAATATAGCCTCAAGTAAAGTTACTGATAGAAGAAGACAAAAGAGGGGATGCCTTCCGGGGCATCCCCAAGCTTCGGCTTTTGGTTGTACTTGAATTTTACCTTGGGGTGCCTTGGGAATCCCCAATCTTAGGCTCTTTCCACTCCTTATTCCATAATCCATCAAATCTTTACCCAAAACTTGAAAATTTCACAACACAAAACTTAAACAGAAAATCTCATGAGCTCCGTTAGTATAAGAAAACAAACCACCACTTAAGGTACTGTAATGAACTCATTATTTACTTATATTGGTGTTAAACCTACTGTATTCCAACTTCTCTATGGTTCATAACCTCCGATATTAGCCATAGATTCGTCAAAATAAGCAAACAACACACGAAAAATAGAATCTGTCAAAAACAGAATAGTCTGTAGTAATCTGTAGGTTTCGAATACTTATGTAACCCCAAAAATTCTAAAATAAATTGCTGGACGTGAGGAATTTATCTATTAATCATCTGCAAAAATAATCAACCTAATCACACTCTCCAGTAAAAAAATGGCAGCAAATCTCGTGAGCACTAAAGTTTCTATTTTTTACAGCAAGATCGCAAAGACTTTCCCCAAGTCTTCCCAAAGGTTCTACTTGGCACAAACACTAATTAAAAGCATAAAACCACATCTAAACAGAGGCTAGATAAATTATTTGTTACTAAACAGAACCAAAAAGCAAGGAACAAAAATAAAATTGGGTTGCCTCCCAACAAGCGCTATCGTTTGACGCCCCTAGCTAGGCATAAGATTTCAACGATGCTCACATGAAAGACAATAATTGAAGCACAAAGAGAGCATCATAAAGCATATGAAAAACACATCAAAGTCTAACATACTTCCTATGCATAGGCATCTTATAGGCAAACAAATTATCATAGCAAGCAAAAACTAGCATATGCAAGAAAGAGGAAAGAAACAATAGCAATCTCAACATAACGAGAGGTAATTTGGCACCATGGAAATTTATACAACCATATTTTCCTCTCTCATAATAATTACATGTGGGATCATAAGCAAATTCAACAGAATAGCTATCACATAAAATATTTTCAACATGATCCACATGCATGCGAAGTTCACACTCTTCCAAAATAGTGGGATTAACATTAACTAAAGTCATGACCTCTCCAAACCCACTTTTATCAAAAACTTCACAAGATTGAACATTCTCCAAATATGTGGGATCTAAAGTTGACACTCTTCCAAACCCAGTTTCAATATTATTGCAAAGACTATTATCAATCTCATATTCATCATGGGGCTTAAATAAATTTTCAAGATCACAAGAAGAATCACCCCAATCATGATCATTGCAACAAGTAGTGGACATAGCAAAACTAGCATCCCCAAGCTTAGGGTTTTGCATATTATTAGCACAATTGGCATCAATAGAACTTATAGTAAAATCATTGCAATCTTGCTTTTGATTCAAGGAACTATCATGTATGGGTGCAATAGCAATAAGCTCGTGTTTAACATAAGGAACTATAGCAAATTCATCTCCATAAATATAGGCATCATGGCTATAAGAATAGCAAGCATCATGTTCATGAAGGGATATTTCAATCAAATCATCAGAATCATAATTATCTACAGATTCATGCATATCATTATTTTCTTCCAAAGCAAGGGTCATTCTCTCAATAAATTTCTTAACATAGGCATTGTGAGCATAGTTTTCATAGAAATATTTAAGTATGTCAAGGTTTTCAGATTCGTAGAGAGTAATATCATACTTTTCAATCAAAGAAGCAACTTAATAAGCACCCTTAAAAGCAACAAATTCTTCAATTTATTCGATATCGTAGTAACTATAAACACCCTTTGTATAAGAAGATAAGATATCATTTTCATTAAACTCACATATGTAGGGAAGGTGTTTTTTAGGGTTCTTAGAGCAACAAGTAAAATCCCAAATTTCACAAAGATTCCAAGCATAACACAACAATCTGTTTATTTGATCCCATAAGAGTTTCCCTTTTTCAGACAAATGGTGACGCACAAAATGGGCATGCTCATCTAAAGATTTCCCATCAACTAGGCTAGTTGGGGTTTCAGCACGAGCTTATAAGGACCAAAGATGATCCAAGTAGAACACTTTAAGTGGATCCATATCAATAGATTTTATAGAGAGCAAAGATACAAGAAAATAGAAGACACGTGGAAACACAAACAAAAAGACATATGGGAAGAGGGCGAAGAAAAGGCAAAGGCAAAGGTGAAGCGGGCGAGAGGAAAACCAGAGGCAAATGGCAAATAATGTAATGCGAAAGATAAGAGTTTGTGATAGGTACTTGGTATGTCTTGACTTGTGCGTAGATCTCCCCGGCAACGGCGCCAGAAATCCTTCTTGCTACCTCTTGAGCATTGCATTGGTTTTCCCTTGAAGAGGAAAGGGTGATGCAGCAAAGTAGCGTAAGTATTTCCCTCAGTTTTTGAGAACCAAGGTATCAATCCAGTAGGAGACTACACGCAAGTCCCTCGTACCTACACAAACAAATAAGAACCTCGCAACCAATGCGATAAAGGGGTTGCCAATCCCTTCACCGTCACTTACGAGAGTGAGATCTAATAGAGATAATAATAAGATAAATATTTTTGGTATTTTTATGATATAGATTGGAAAATAAAGATTGTGGAATAAAAGGTAAGAGAAATAGCTTGTTGACCGGAGATTAATATAATGGAGAATAGACCCGGGGGCCATAGGTTTCACTAGTGGCTTCTCTCAAGATAGCATAAGTATTACGATGGGTGAACAAATTACTGTCGAGCAATTGATAGAAAAGTGCATAATTATGAGAATATCTAGGCATGATCATGTATATAGACATCACGTCCGAGACAAGTAGACCGAAACGATTCTGCATCTACTACTATTACTCCACACATCGACCGCTCTCCAGCATGCATCTAGAGTATTAAGTTCAAAAGAACAGAGTAATGCATTAGGCAAGATGACATGATGTAGAGGGATAAACTCAAGCAATATGGTATAAACCCCATCTTTTTATCCTCGATGGCAACAATACAATACGTGCCTTACTGCCCCTACTATCATTGGGAAAGGACACCGCATGATTGAACCCAAAGCTAAGCACTTCTCCCATTGCAAGAAAGATCAATCTAGTAGGCCAAACCAAATTGATAATTCGAAGAGACTTGCAAAGATAACCAATCATACATAAAAGATTTCAGAGAAGAATCAAATATTGTTCATAGATAAACTTGATCATAAACCCACAATTCATCGGATCTCGACAAACACACCGCAAAAAGAGTTACATCAAATAGATCTCCAATAACATCGAGGAGAACATTGTATTGAGATCCAAAGGGAGAGAAGAAGCCATCTAGCTAATAACTATGGACCCGAAGGTCTGAAGTAAACTACTCACACATCATCGGAGAGGCTATGGTGTTGATGTAGATGCCCTCCGTGATTGATTCCCCCTCCGACGGAGCTTCGGAAAAGGCCCCAAGATGGGATCTCTTGGGTACAGAAAGTTGCGGCGGTGAAAATAGGGTTTCGTGGTACTCCTGGATGTTTTCGGGGTATATGGATATATATATATATAGGAGGAAGAAGTAGGTCGGTGGAGCCACGAGGGGCTCACCAGGGTGGAGGGCGCGCCTAGGGGGGTAGGCGTGCCCCCCTGCCTCGTGGCCTCCTCGTTGCTTTCTTGACGTCCACTCCAATTTCCCTGGATCACGTTTGTTCCAAAAATAACTCTCCCGAAGGTTTTATTCCGTTTGGATTCCGTTTGATATTCCTTTTCTGTGAAACACTAAAATAGGCAAAAAACAACAATTTGCACTGGGCCTTGGGTTAGTAGGTTAGTCCCAAAAATAATATAAAAGTGTATAAATAAGCCCATAAACATCCAAAACGGATAATATAATAGCATGGAACAATCAAAAATTATAGATACGTTGGAGACGTATCAGACACCGCAAGATTGAACCCAAAGCTAAGCACTTCTCCTATTGCAAGAATGATCAATCTAGTAGGCCCAACCAAACTGATAATTCAAAGAGACTTGCAAAGATAATTAAATCATACATAAAAGATTTGAGAGAAGAATCAAATATTGTTCATATATAAACTTGATCATAAACCCACAATTCATCGGATCTCGACAAACACACCGCAAAAAGAGTTACATCGAATAGATCTCCAAGAAGATCGAAGAGAACTTTGTATTGAGATCCAAAGAGAGAGAAGAAGCCATCTAGCTAATAACTATGGACCCGAAGGTCTGAGGTAAACTACTCACACATCATCAGAGAGGCTATGGTGTTGATGTAGAAGCCCTCCGTGATTGATTCCCCCTCCGGTGGAGCTTCGGGAAAGGCCCCAAGATGGGATCTCTTGGGTACATAAGGTTGCGGCGGTGGAAATGGGGTTTCGTGATGCTCCTGGATGTTTTCGAGGTATATGGATATATATAGGAGGAAGAAGTAGGTCGGTGGAGCTACGAGGGGCCCACAAGCGTGGGGCGCGCCCAGGGGGCAGGCACGCCTCCCTGCCTCGTGGCCTCCTCGTTGATTTCTTGACGTCCACTCCAAGTCCCCTGGTCAAGTTTGTTCCAAAAATAACTCTCCCGAAGTTTTCATTCCATTTGGATTCTGTTTGATATTCCTTTTCTGTGAAACACTAAAATAGGCAAAAAAACAGCAATTGGCACTGGGCCTTGGGTTAGTAGGTTAGTTCCAAAAATAATATAAAAGTGTATAAATAAGCCCACAAACATCCAAAACAGATAATATAATAGCATGGAACAATCAAAAATTATAGATACGTTGGAGACGTATCAATCCTGAACCTCTGCCTATGTGCCGGGGAGCTCGAGGAGCTAATGGCCAAAAGGAGGTTTATCGCGGCCTTTTTGCCCGACGCCGGCAAGGTGGCCACCGAGGTGTCCCCGTCATTCTCCGCGGGCCCGATCCACCGTCGCTGGTCCCCTGATCCACCCGCCGCCGCGCCCCTACGCCAGTTCGAAGACTTTCCCGTCCTCCACCGGACCTGGCTGCCGACGAAGTCCTACCTCAGGGTCTGGCAGCGGCAGTGGGGGACGTGGGTCACCGATATTACTGATCGAGAGACCCACACCTGTCGATGGCTCGGTAACTTCCACACGGCCGAGCTCGCGGACATGGAGTACGACCGATGGCAGGCCTGCTACCACCGCGTGGCGGCTAGGCTCAATTTCCCCTTCGGCACACGTCCGGTCGACCTTGTTCCGCCAGAGCCAGGGTGGTGAGCTCGGCTATGGCGCGAGAGAACCACGAGGCGTGGGAGTGCCTCAAAGCTGAGGCCGCCGACGAGGCCTACATGCAAGAGCTCCGCTGACAGCACCGGGAGCTTGTGGAGGTGGAGCTGGTGATCTTTGCCAGCACGGAGGGCGGCAAGGTTATCGTGCTATCCTCCGATGACGAGGTCGAAGGCGGCGAGGACGACGGCGCGGAGGGCGGCAAGGTTATCGCGCTCTTCTTTGATGACGAGGTTGAAGGCGGCGGCGATGGCTGCGCGGAGGTCATCGAGGTGGGCCCCGAGGATGAGGATATTGACGGCGACGAGTGGAGGAGTGCCTTCCCCAACGACCCCGATGACGGTACTAGCCCGGACCCGGCTCGCGACACACCGTACATGACGAGGAAGGATTGGCTCGGCCTCCACTTCGACCGAAAGTAGTTTAGCTTAGTTTAAATTTATGTTTTATGTTCGGTTATGCAAAACTATCTATGTTTATGTTTGAATGCATGCTACTTTCGGTTGAACCTGCTTTGAACTTAATCAAATTGAAGTTTACAACCTTAAGTTTAGGGGATCGACTAGAAAAGGTCAAAAATTGCTGGAGTATATATATATATATATCCACTACGGGTTTTAGTCCTTTAACTTTTTAAGGATCACCTAGAGATGTCCTTATGACTTGTTTATTTCAGTTCTTCACAATGTGATGCTCTATATGTGCAAATATTTGTCGTGCAGTTCAATTTCATCAATAACAGTTTCAATAATACCACTATGAATTACGATATTTGGTTGTTGTTAAGGATATTGCAGTTAACATGCCTTTTCGTTTTTCAATTGTTGTTTAGCAACATGCATTGTACTGAATGACTAAATATGCAATCCCAGGCTATATAGCAACAAGGAAGAGTGTTACCTTAATGTTCTGATGATGTCTAGATATACATGTAATAAAATCTTATATAATGGGATGGATGGAGTTTTGTACTACATAATTTTTCAATTGTTGTTTAGCTTCTAATATTAACTTGGTGCTTTTAGGTACATATATCATTGCCAAAGATCCACACTTCGACCCTTTCTGCGTATGGGGCAATGAGATATTCATCAACTAGCATCAAGTGAGGAAACTGATAAAGATTTTTATGAAAATGGGTAAAAAGATGTCAATCGAACTATTTGTTTACACTTTATGCAAGACAGCAGTGGACTGCAGGATGGTAAGTAACAACCATGTAGCCTTCCTTTTACTGCCCGTAATGAGTTGTGTTAGATGCCAATATCTGAATCTTTTTTCTTTTGCGGTGGATCCTGAAGCAGTTTACTCAAGATTACCTCTCAAACTACATGATTGGCGGCCGACCATCACAAGGGGTTAGACTAGAGTCCTGCATGCCTTTTGCATCCAGGAAAGCACAATAGTGCCATTCCGCTTCACCTTGTTCAGCAACTGGAATGTCTGTCGCCTCTTTCTTTATCGTCTGTAATATTACAAGTATAGAACCCTGGTACATCATTCTTTATTTGGTGCTTATGTAATTCTTAAACATATGTACCTGTGAATCAAATAATGCATTGGTTGTTTGAACCTGATGGATACGAATAAAGCTATAGCCTACTTTCAAGTTTAAATTAGGTACAATTTTAAATAGCAGCAATTAAATTAGGGCGAAATTACGTTATGTAGGTCATTACGACACACACGGTTGGTAAAACACAAACGTTTGCGATATACACCATGATCCGAGACGGTTCACAGAGAGGAAACGTGTGCAAGCATGCACACAGTTGCCATTTGCAAAGCATGTGTGATGTCAGACACTATCACATACGGTGCGGGAAAACTAAATGTGTGTGATTGTCTACCTATCATACACGGTTTATAATCATGAACTATTTGTGATGTGCCAGGCATCGTAAAACTCCCGTGCCTAGAATCTTCCTGGAAACTCCCATGCCTGGAATCTGCCTGGTTTTAGGCAGAACCACTAAACTCCGACTGCGATGGCAATGCGAGCAAAAACGAGTAGCAAGGATGAAGCGTTTGGGATATTCGAGATATCAAAAACGGTTATATAGGGACAATTGTATGCATCAAGGCTCCCTATCCCCGACGGTTTCTGGGTCGTGTGGGAAGGACCCCCCTATCACCCACACTCACTTGGGGATGGTTCCAAATGCCGTCGCGGAAAGGGGTTAAAAATCGTTTGTTTAGGACTGACGCGCACCAGTGTAGTCGTCGGTGGTGGCATGTGGCTCCTGGGATCCGTCATCTGATCGCAGCAATCGGGTATGGGGCGAAAAGAAGTAGCATTGTAACCGTGAGTGCTCATCCTAAGTACTCACAAGACTTACATCAGATCTAAACTAAGTATGCATCAGTACCAAAGGAATGGGTTGTATCTATAGACTGAACTGCAGAATGCCAGAAGAGAAGGGAATGCCTAGCCTATCGAAGACTAGCATCTTACAGCATTAGAAGAGTGCAGATTAGCATAATATAAATAGTAGTAAGTTGTATTAAACACGCCCAGAGATCCTTTCTCGTCTCCCTACAAGAAAGCAATCCCAGAGCCACATATCCATTTCATGCCTCATCCAGTTCTAGTTGTATCGATCGGGATACAACTCTGAGCGTCCGTTACCATGGACACGACTACTCAAATAGATTAAACTTCCCTGCAGGGGTTGACAAACTTACCCAACACGCTCGATCAACTCTGGCCGGACACACCATTAGGTCATGACCGGCCTCGGCTGATCAACACACCGCAGTCCTACCTAGGCTCAATAGAGAGGCCAGCATGTCGGTCTACATCCTAATCGCGCAGGGGTCTTGGCCCCATCACCCTTTGCACTCCTGCACGTTTCATGGATGGCCGCGATCAGTCCTGGCAACTTCCTTATACAAGGCAGGTGCTTACATGGGCCACCCGGGCGCGTGTCGCTCAATCGCTGACATCCAAAGAGCTTTCGGCTGATACATACGACGCAGAGTGCCCATACTTATTCCTGTGTGGTGGTCAGTGCAAAAAATGCTAGAGGCCTACTTGGATCACATATCCAAACTGTTAGTGTCTTGGGAGCGTGCGGTAATGAGCAGAGACTCACGATCATGTGACCCCGTCGCCCCGTCTCGTGGACTTATGGCATGGGTCCAGAATGCCCGGCCGTGTCATGTAATTATCTCGTGGGTACCCTCCAGGTCTACCCGACTACACATCAACTCGCGGGTACACTCGCGGTCAACCCGACTTCACGTTTCTCTCGCGAGTACCCCTCAGGGCTGACCCGACTTCATCATGGTTCTGGGGTAATGTCAAAGTAACAATGTGTCCAAAACAGCAAGGGGGAAACCCGAGGAATCACCCTTGATGGACTTCCACTCGATGTAACCGTCAAGGTGGACTTGGAGGAATCACCCTCGATGGTCCACACTTGAGTGGTTGCATGACAGAGTCGCTATTGGGAGTGGTGAAGCATGAATCACCCTCGATGACCACGACCGATTAGCTACACTACAAAGTTAACCTCAGAAGTGCTATACGAGGTATCACCCTCGGCACTCGATAGTAACCCTACAGTGTCGTACAACTAAGAGGTGTGATGTGATATGTCGGGCTCTAGACATTGATCACGTTGATCGAGTCATCGGGTAATCTAGCGGGGGCAGCTGGGACAAGGTGAGGGGTCACTGGTGGATCACTAACCAACCTATACTAAGTAGTTTAGGATAAGCATGTGAGGTACAAAAGCAGGTTACAAAAGCAAGCTATGCATTAGACTAGGATCATACGAAAGCAGTAGCAGTTCTAATGCAAGCATAAGAGAGAAGGGAAATGGGTGATATCGGAATGATCAAGGGGGTTTGCTTGCCTGGAAGCTCTGCTAAAAAGAAAGAAGGGACGTCGATAACATAGTCGATCACAGAAGCAGCGTCGGTCTTGGGGTCTACAGGAGAGAAGAGGGGGAAGAAACAGTAAATACAATGCAAATGGATGCATCACTATGCATGACATGAAGTATGCAGCGCTAGGGGTGTTCTAACGCGATACTACACATTGTAGACGAAGAGGGAAAACATCCGGAGGGGTTTTCCCGGTGTTTGGCATTTCTCCTGACTAATGAAAAGAGGGGGATGGTTCCATGTTTAGCATGTTAGTGGCATGTGACAGATGAGCATATTGCATATTCATATTTTTTGGATTTTCCTGAGAAATTTTCATATATAAATTATTTTCATCCGAGTTACGAATTATTTTATATGATTTTACAAAGTTTTAAACATTTTCTGTAATTATTTAATTCAAAAATAAAAGTAAAATTGCTATGTGCACCCGGTGCACAGCACCTAGAGTGCACCAGAGGGGCTAACTGGTGGGACCAGTCAACTGCACAGTCAGCAGTTGACTAGTCCCCTTTGACCAGTCAAAGTGGGTGCGTGGCCCCACCTGTAAGTGTCTCAGGGGGAGTTTATTTAATCTATTTTTTGTTTAAGTTAAAGGCCTTGGGCCCATGTGTTAGTGGGGATTAGTGAGGGGGTATTAGTAGTTAAACCCGTGGGGTCCACCAATCGGTGGCCCACGCCGGAGTATAACATGGTGGCGGGCATGTCGTCAACCAGAACAGAGTTAGTGATCGTCAAAAATGCGCGTACATGAAGCCGTTCACTGCCCGGGAAGGTCCATTCGAACGCTCGTGTGACGGCGCTTCAAATGGCAGCGGCCGCATGGCCGGAGGTGGCCTCTATCGGCGCCGGCGACGAGAAGAAGCGGCGGCGGCTTCGGGTGAGCTTGGCCTCGGTGAGGCAGGGTATGGGGAGAAGAGCTAGCAGGGGCATTGGGTGTGTGGGAGCCTCAGGAGCACGGTGCCGATCTCGAAGGCGAGCACGGAGGGCCGAGGCCGCGACGACGAAGGTGAGAGGCGGCGGCAAGCTCGGGCCTCGGTGATGGAGTAGCTAGGGGACGCCGGAGCTTCGGGAAGAGGAGGAGAAATAGGGGCTCGCAGTGATACCGTAGGGGTGCACAGTGGGCTCGGGGGAGGCCCGGAGTAGACCAAGTGGCGGTGGCGATCTTCGGCGCCCGAGGTTGAAGACGAAGGGCATGGCGGCGATGTGGTGTGGCTCCAGGACCCATGGTTTGACGGAGAAGGAATGGAGGACGAGGCGGAGCTCGTGGGCACATCGGCATGGCGCAGGGGGGATGGTGGCCATGGTGGGGCGACGTGGCCGGCGGCGAACGCTGTCGGCGAGGGGGAATCTAGAGGAGAGGGCGAGCGCGTGGGGGAGAGAGAGCGAGGGAGCGAGGGGTGAGTGGGTGGAGGCATGTGGGGGAGGAGGCCCGTGGCATCGAGGGGTCGTCCTTATCCCCCATCGACGCCGGTGAGGCGGTGCGCTGGGAGCGCGCCCGACGCGGTTCAGGTTGGGGGTACAGGGGGGAGAAGGTGGCTGGTGGGGGAGGGTGGGCCGACTGGGTTGCGCCTACTGGTGGGCTAAGGCCCAGTCTGGCCTGGGCCCCCTTTTTCTATTTCTTTTCTGTTGGTTCCTATTTATTTTTAGATTCACTTTTATTTTAGCTTTGTTAAATGTAAAACTTACTCCATAAATAGAGTTACAAATTAACTCACTAGCACAAAAAGTTTGTCACATTAATAAATTAGTTTAGCATTTTTTAAATTTTAAAAGCATTAAAATATTTGTTTTATCCATTGTTTTAATTAGTTTAGGGCATTTAAACACTTTGCAAAAATGTTGGTTCACCACCAATATTAAAAAAATGAATATTTGCCACATGACGAACATTTAAGATCTCATGTTTGTGAGTTTTGAATTTTACGTAGTATTTGAATTTGAATTCAAAGATGAATTTGAAAAGAGTTATGAGACAATGATGATCAAGCACTTGTTTAGCAAAATGGTTAGCTTAACCTCAAGGGTTACAGTAGCTCATTAGTACATGGGTGTTACAACGGACATGGAGACAGACATGGAGAGGACTGTACCCCCTCTATGCGGTACCAAAGACTGGGACCCATATCCTCTTCTCCTGTACGGCGGCGAGGGTGTTGTGGACATACGTCCGCGGGGTGTTGGGGCCTGACTGGGAGGCCCTAAGTTTTGCCGACTTTCTCCAACATAGAGCTCTTCAGCAGTCGTGACATCGCCGCCTTTTTTGGCTTATTTTTGCGACGAAGTCATGGTCTTTGTGGACGACGCATAATAAGATGGTGATTGAGGAGGTCTTTCCGAGGAAGGCGTCTGAGTCCTTCAAATTCCTTGCTTTTCTGCAGCACTGGCACCCGCTCTCGAGGTGGTGTGATCGCGATCGGCTCGGTCTCATGTTGGATGCGCTCCTGGCTTCGGCGTGTCGCTTATCGTCATCTTAGTGCCATCTGGTGCCTGCCACTAGGTGGCTTTTTTCGTTATTTCTCTTATATTTTCTTGGGTGTGATTGTGATGTGGCCCAGTCGTTGTTTGTCTGGTGATGTTCGAATATGGGTTGTATGTACCGTTGCTTTATTTATAAAGAGGGGCGAAAGCCTATTTCAAGGAGGGCGTCCCCAATCTTAGGCTCTTGCTGCTCCTTGTTCTTCTTCACGTGTCTATCTCACCCAAAACTTGAAAACTTCATTCACACAATACATAACGGAACTCGTGAGATAGGTTAGTATAATAAAATAAAGCAATCACTTGGGTAATGTCAAGAAAAGATTCATAATTGTTTCCACATAATACCCACTGTATTTTATCATTTCTACAATTTATATCCCCCAATATATGCCGCGGAAACTCTAAAATAAGCAAACTATGCAATAAAAACAGAAGTTTTCAAAAACAAAACAACATGTAAAGATGCATTTTTTGGTCATACTTTTACAACTCTAAAAATGCTGAAAAATTATGACAACGTAAACAATTTGCATAGCAATACTGTGTAAACATTCAACAAGTGATAACTTTCCACTACAGATCAAGAATCCAATTACTGGATGCAAGAGTTTCTGTGTCTACACATAACAGAATAAACAAGCATCCAAATCACCCTACAGGCTTAACTTGGCACAAAAATTAAAAGAAAATATACAAAGTTAGTTACTATGGTAGCAATAATCATGTAGACACACTGAAACAAAAGGAAAAATAAAGATAACTATTGGGTTGCCTCCCAACAAACGCTATTGTTTAATGCCCTTAGCTAGGCATAATGCAAGATATTAAGTATTTTTTTATAATTATTGGGTTCCCTCCCAAGTACAATTGGATAAGACGGGTTGCATTCAATATCAAGAACAATAAAGTCTACGGGCACATAATTTGTATTAGCAAAAATAATAACATCATTCACCCTTCCCATAGGCCTTTTAATAGTAGAATTCGCTAAGTGCAAATTTAAAGAACATTCATTCATGTTGCTGAAACCAAGAACATCATACAACGCTTTTGGCATAGTTGAAACACTAGCTCCTAAGTCACACAAAGCCTTGCACTCAGAATCCTTTATTTTAATCTTAGTTGCGGGTTCTCCCTCGTCATGCAACTTTCTAGGTATGGAAACCTCTAATTCAAGTCTTTATTCTTGAGTTTTAATAAGAGCTTCTACAATATATTTTGTAAAAGCTTTATTTTGTTCGTAAGCATTGGGTGAATTAATCATGGATTGAAGCAAGGAAATACAATTAGTAAGAGAACAATTACCATAATTAAAGTCCTTGTAATCCAAAAGAGTGGGAGTATCACTATCTAAAGTTTTTACCTCTTCAAACCCACTTTTATCATTTTTAGCAACAAGATCATCACCTTCTGAACAATTGGGACGCCTCTCAGCTAAAGTTGAAGCTTTGTAAGTCCCATAATTAGCAAGTTTAATATTTCTAAAAAAAGATTCAATAGTGGATCCACCAATATTTTTAACATCTTCATCATTACTAGCAAGAAAATGCAATTCGGCGTCCTTTTCCTCTCATTCTCTTCTAGCTCTAAGCATATCAATCATTTTCCTATTGTAATCAATGAGAGTTGAATTTCTTTCAAAGATTCAGGCATTTCATACTTATTAGGTGGCACAAATTTAATTTTAAGCATATCCACATCATGCACAAGTCTATCCATGTTCCTAGACATATCATCAACTTTACTTAGTTTTCCTCTACCGTAGCATTGAATTTTTTTTAGAACTAATAAATTCTTTAACATTATTCTCAAGATCAGTAGGTATCCTTATATTATTATTATATGAATAACCATAATTATTAGAAGGATTACAGGGATATGGTCTAGTATTATTATTGAAATTCCCTCTATAAGCATTATTATTGAAATTGTTCCTTGAATTAAAATTCACATCAATAGCACAATTATTTTTATCAATCAAAGTAGATAGAGGAACATCATTTGGATCAATAGGAGCACTCTTAGTAGTAATCATGGACATGGTAGAATCAACTTTATCACTTAGGGAGGATATTTCCTCGACAAAATTTAACTTCATACCAGTTGGAGAGCGCTCGATGTGCCATTGGGAATAATTTGCCGTCATATTATCGAGAAACTTTGTAGCTTCTTGAAGTTTGATCTCCATAAATGTACCACATGCAGCTGAATCTACAAGGTCTCTTGAAACAAGTTTAGTCCAGCATAAAAAATTTGCACTATCATCCATAAGCTCAATCCATGTGTGGGACAATTTTTAAGCATCAATTTGATTATTTCCCAAGATTGTGCAACATGTTCTTGCTCACGTTGTTTAAAATTCATAATTTTATTCCACAAAGATATTATCACTACTAGGGAAAACCTTATACACAGAATCTTAGCAGTGGCGTGGTTTAAAAACAAACACTGCTGCTAATTAGCAGTAGTGAGCTCCAGGAAACCGCGCTACTAACATCCCGATAGCAGTAGTGCTCTAGGTGAAATAAGAGCTACTACTATAATTGCCACGGCATTGCCTCCAGGCTAGATATAGTAGTAGCGCCCTTCTCCTGGATGCGCTACTGCTAAAGTACTCAGTAGCAGCGTTTTTCTTCAAAACTCGTTGCTGCTAAGTATCACCGCAACTAATTAAGTTTAGTCCCATACTGCTAAGCGAACAAGGTGTTTACCACCTTGAATATGTTACTTCTCAAACTATCTCGAGCACTTGGTCTTCATTGAACTATATGTGTAGGATTTTTGGCTGCAATATGAATCTTCGCATGTGCCTATACAGGTACGGTGAAGATTCATGTTGACTATTTAGATTCTACACAAAAATATCAATGATGACCAATGTATATTTTTGATGTTTTTACATGCTTAGACTTATAGTATTTTTCCAAGACAACCGTGTGGCGGTGTTGACAGTGGCCTCGAAGATGAGGTGCTCCTCCCAGATCTGGCGGTAGGCATGCATGGAAGCCATAGCGACCTCGTGCGCGCATGCGGCCACGATTTACTTCTCCGCTGCCAGATGCTACTGAGCTCCATGTTATACTTCGTGCAAAATGGCTGTGGGCGGCGCTTAATTGGAGGAGGGGAACAGTGATTTTGGTCGAAGGTGTCACGCCGTCGGTCGGGGCATGTGGGACAGGAAGGAGGACGATGGTGTGGGTGGGGTGTGGATTACCTGACCATATTGACGAGGCCGCGCAGCAAAAAGAAGGGTCGGCGGCCAGGAGACCGCGCAGCAAGAAGAAGGGTCGCTGGCAAGGAGGCGGCGCTGCAAGAAGAAGGGTCGCCGACGAGGAGGCGGCACTGCAAGAAGAAGGGTAGCCGGCGAGGAAGCGGCGCTGCAAGAAGAAGGGACGCCGATGAAGAGGCTGAGCTGCCAGTAAGCAGCAGTGAAGGTTTGAACTTGGAAATCAAGGAGGAACAATGGAAATGTGGCTTTTGGTGGGAGGGAGCGGCGGGGAGATAGATATTTCTGCGGTGGCAGAAAATTTTTGCTCGATGCCGCGAGAAACTGGCGCGCAAGTGTGGTTCAAGCAGGGGCGGTGGAATGTAGATGACGAAGCTTCCTGCGTAAGCCAGTCAAGACGGTGCGCCAAGATATTTTATATCGCATCCCACATGATTCTTTCTAGTAAACTATTTGTGGTATACCTGATTTTTTTCATTATGTTTTGAAAGACAAAATGGTGTTACAGAGGGAAAGGATGGTGAAGTGTATGCTAGAACATTTATGTACAGTGAACATGCAACTACATGAGTGTCGTGTTTAAATTTGGAATTATTCCGGGTTCGTTTTGCATTTTTATGGATTAATTGAGTTTCTAAGCATTTAATGTGCATAATTCAAATTTGAACTACAAGAACATACTCCAGTGCACCAAAGTTTGTTGTAAAATCACATGTGTGTCTTTGGGTGGATTTATAGGTCCCATTCAAGAAATGGGAATGAAATTCAAACATCTGGCTGTCGTGGCTCGGTCGGGAACATTGAGAAACTTGGTCTTAAAATTCCTAGAAATTCAAAAGTAGCCTAAAAATCATGAAACTTGGCATGGTGTCATTTCATGGCACCAACATGCTGTGGTAAAAAAATTGGCCACATTTGGACAAGTTTTTGGGTATAAGCCTCTTGCAAACTGGAGCTTCTCTTGAGAAGACTCGTGGTTCCCGAGGGGGGACATGTCACCTTTGTGTGTGAAATGATATACGCTGCCTCCCCCCTTGATTTTTTTACAGAGGCAACATAGAACTATATGAGTATCGTGCTAAATTTTGGAATTATTCCGGGTTTCATTTGGACTTTCTTATACATTAATTGAATTTCTGGTCATTTAATGTGCATAATTCAAATTTGAACTACAAGCACATGCTCCAGTGCACCAAAGTTGGTTGAAGAATCAAATGTGTGTCCTTGGGTGAATTTCTAGGTCCCATGCAAGAAATGGGAATGAAATTCAAACATCTGGGCGTCATGGCTCGGCCGGAAAGATTGAGAAACTTGGTTTTTAATTCATGTAAATCCAAAACACGCTGAAAATCATGAAACTTGGCATGGTGTCATGACATGGTACCAACATGTTGTGGTAATTTTTTTGGCCGAATTGGGACAAGCTTTGGTACAAGCTCCTTGCAAACCGGAGCTTCTCTCAAGAAGGCTTGTGGTTCCAAGAGGGAACGTGTCACCTCCGTGTGTGAAACAACATACGTACACTGCCTTCTCTCACCTTAATTTTTTACACACGTAGACTAGACGAAATGGAAGTATCGTGCTAAATTTTGGAATTATTCCGGGTTCGTTAGGCCTTTTATGCATTAATTGAATTTCTAGGCATTTAATGTGCATAATTCAAATTTAAACTACAAGCACATGCTCGAGTGCACCAAAGTTGGTTGAAAAATCACATGTGTGTCCTTGGGTGAATTTCTAGGCCCCATGCAAGAAATGGGAATGAAATTCAAACATCTGGGCGTCGTGGCTCGGCGGCAAAGATTGAGAAACTTGGTTTTTTAATTCCTATAAATCCAAAACACACCTGAAAATCATGAAACTTGGCCTAGTGTCATGACATGGCACCAACATGTTGTGGTAATTTTTTTAGCCGAATTGGTCAAGCTTTGGTATAAGCTTCTTGCAAACCGGAGCTTCTCTCAAGAAGGCTCGTGGTTCCGAGAGGGAACGTGTCACCTCCATGTGCGAAACGACATACACTGCCGTCTCCCGCCTTAATTTTTTTTACACAGGTAGATTAGACCAAATAGAAGTATCATGCTAAATTTTGGAATTATTTCGGGTTTCGTTTGGCCTTTTTTATACATTAATTGAATTTCTGGGCATTTAATGTGCAGGATTCAAATTTGAACTACAAGCACATGCTCCAGTGCACCAAAGTTGGTTGAGAAATCATATGTGTGTCCTTGGGTGAATTTTTAGGTCCCATGCAAGAAATGGGAATGAAATTTGAACATCTGGGCATCGTGGCTCGGCTGGAAATATTGAGAAACTTGCTTTTTTAATTCCTGTAAATCCAAAACACTCCTGAAAATCATGAAACTTGGCATGGTGTCATGACATGGCACCAACATGTTGTGGTAAATTTTTTGGCTGAATTGGGACAAGCTTTGGTATAAGCTTCTTGCAAACCGAAACTTCTCTCAAGAAGGCTTGTGGTTCCGAGAGGGAACGTGTCACCTCCGTGTGCGAAAACGACATAAACTGCCTTCTCCAGCCTTAATTTTTTTACACAGGTAGATTGGACCAAATAGAAGTATCATGCTAAATTTTGGAATTATTCCGGGTTCGTTTGGCCTTTTTTATACATTAATTGAATTTCTGGGCATTCAATGTGCATAATTCAAATTTAAACTACAAGCACATGCTCCAGTGCACCAAAGTTGGTTGACAAAAAACATGTGTGTCCTTGGGTGAATTTGTAGGTCCCATGCAAGAAATGGGAATGTAATTCAAACATCTGGGCATCGTGGCTTGGCTGGAAATATTGAGAAACTTGGTATTTGAATTCCTGTAAATCCAAAACACGCATGAAAATCATGAAACTTGGCATGGTGTCATGACATGGCACCAACATGTTGTGGTAATTTTTCTGTCCGATTTGCGAAGGCGCACACATTAACAATCAGCAAAGTCATTTTGGAACAAGTGATGTCATGTTACAAATAAAAAACACAAGTATTATTGAAACCGTGGGCATTCTACTTACCAATTACGTGTCGCCACGCGTCCCCTTTTTTATAGGCTGGGAGGTGTCGTGTGGGGTAGCTATTTGAGTCCGGGAGGCGTGCGATCAGACCCCTGCGCGTGCTCATCAGGAGGAGAGCCCTTTGACCTCTATCCACCGTGCACCTGCCTCCCAACGTCTCCATTAGTGGCGCCCGAGCCCCTATTTCACAGCATGGCTATGTCTCACTGGATTGAGATTTAAGAGAGAGAAAAGAAAAATCTGAAAACAAAGTTTTGCACGGATCTTGATGTAAGATCCGACGGACCTATATAGCATCAAATGCGACTTATAGCAAGACTGATGAATATAAGGACGATGACAGTGCATAATAATTGTCTTACATATTTAGGAACATAATTAAGAAAAGCCACATGCGGCAACGCACGAAATACACAAGGGTAAAAGAAGGAAGACAACGATCTGGTTCGCTGATCTCTACTTTCTTGATGTGTTGCTGCAGGCCGCGGGAACTAGTCTCTGCGGCGAGCGGTGATGAGCTCTTTCTTGTCCTCAAGATTTTGCTTGAGAGCATCCACGGATTCCTCCACTAGCCTTCTGTGCTTGATGCGCGGCATGGCATTATCGTCCATAAGTTTCTCAGCGATGATGCCGGTCCTCTTCAACAAGGCAGTTGTCTCCTACCGCTGCTCCGCACTTCCGACGATCTTTGCCCTCAGGAGGTCGCGCTCAGCCCGAAGCTTCACATTGCTCTCATTTAGTTGTCGAGTGACGCCAGTAGCCTGTTCAAATGAGAATTTCATGTCGTCCTGCACCCTCGCCGAGCCGAAGATCTGATCCATCTGGCTATGGATGATCGCATGCATGAGCCTGTAAGAGTCCTCGCCTGCCCGCGAGACATTTTCGCAGGCCGCCACGGCACGGGAGGACATCTCTGCTACATTCGCGACGCGGTGGGACATCTCTTCTGCTTCCGCGGCGCGGCCGGACCATTTTGCTGCATCAACGTTGCGGCGGGACCTCTGTGCTGCTTCGGCGGCATGGCGGAACCTCTGTGCTGCTACGGTCGCGTGGCGGGACATGTCGGCTGCTTTTGCGACGAGGCAGGACATCTCTCGTGCTTTCGCTTCCATGCTCGCCTCTCCTTGGTGGCAATCTCTCGACCCAGAACTCACGCTGGCCATGGCAGATGCAAGGGAACGATGATGAATAACTTGGTACTAACTTGTTTTTGTGGATGAGGAGTTGAGGAGGAATGTGCAGTCAGTAGTATTTATAACCAAGTACTAATACGCTCCTAAGTGGGAAACCGTTTAGGTTTTCATCGGTGTGAACAGGTTTGCAATTAAATATAGCGTGGTGGTAATTTGTAATGTGACGGGGCGCAGGCTCAAAATTTATTGACGGTTCTAGGGCAGCACTATTCCTGGAAGGCGTAACGTGGGCACACTTTCTCGGCCGCGTACGTGGCGTTTGCACCATAGGGTGCACCGCAATAGGCAATGTCAGCACACGTCTTGTTCCAACAACCGTGCGCGCTCGTTATTACCATTGCACACAATTCTTTTAATTAGAATGTGTGCCCATCTAGCACACACACATTCATCTGTGTAACTGTTTTTGTTTGTTGTGGCTAATCACAAACAGTTCATACAAGTGAAGTGTATGCCATCAATCGCAGACACTTTGATATGGCTAACCGTTTCTGTTCTGCTTCCTAATCGCAAACAGTTAATCCTTCTGAAGTGTATACCCTCAATCGCACACACCTTTATCTAGCTGCCCGTTTCTGTTGTTCCTCCTCATCACAAACATTTAATCCGAGTGAACTGTATGTTGTATATCACACACGCCTTCATCTGGCTGCCCGTTTCTGTTCTTCTTCTAGATCACAAATAGTTAATTGAACTGAACTGTATGCCCTGCATCGCACACGCAACTAAAATCAAAATTGTGTTTGATGCATCCGTCATCGCAAACATTTTGCACCTTTTTTACGGTTTTTTACACCACCATTGCGTTTAATGCATCGCACACAGTTTTGTCAAAGGGTCTCTGATCGTAGTGTCGCGTTAGCAGCATCCTGAAGTAGTGGTAGGTAAAACGGTTCTTGCTAGAAGCCCATAGTAGCCACGTAAAACTTGCAACAACAAAGTAGAGGACGTCTAACTTGTTCTTGCAGGGCATGTTGTGATGTGATATGGTCAAGACATGATGTGATAAATGTTATTGTATGAGATGATCATGTTTTCTAAGTTATCGGCAACCCGCAGGAGCCTTATGGTTGTCTCTTTATTGTATGAAATGCAAACATCATGTAATTGCTTTACTTTATCACTATGCATTAGCGATAGTTGTAGAAGCAATACTTGGCGAGACGACCACGATGCAACGATGGAGATCCAGGTGTCGATCCGGTGATGATGGAGATCATAACAATGCTTTGGCGATGGAGATCAAAAGCACGAGATGATGATGGCCATATCATGTCACATATTTTGATTGCATGTGATGTTTATCTTTTATGCATCTTATTTTGCTTAGTATGGCGGTAGCATTATAAGATGATCCCTTCACTAAATTTCAAGGTAAAAGTGTTCTCCCTAAGTATGCACCATTGTTACAGTTTGTCGTGTTGAGACACCACATGATGACCGGGTGTGATAGACTGTACGTTCACATACAACGGGTGCAAGACAGTTTTGCACATGCGGAATACTTAGGTTAAACTTGATGAGCCTAGCATGTACATACATGGCCTCGGAACACTAGAGACCAAAAGGTCGAACGTGAATCATATAGTAGATATGATCAACATAGAGATGTTCACCATTGATGACTACCCCATCTCACGTGATGATCGGACATGGGTTAGTTGATATGGATCACGTATCACTTAGATGACTTGAGGGATGTCTATTTTGAAGGAAATATGCCCTAGAGGCAATAATAAAGTTGTTATTTATATTTCCTTACATCATGATAAATGTTTATTATTCATGCTAGAATTGTATTAACCAGAAACTTGATACATGTGTGAATACATAGACAAAACAAAGTGTCCCTAGTATGCCTCTACTTGACTAGCTCGTTAATCAAAGATGGTTAAGTTTCTTGACCATAGACATGTATTGTCATTTGATGAACGTGAGCACGTCATTAGGAGAATGATGTGATGGACAAGACCCATCCGTTAGCTTAGCATAATGATCGTTAAGTTTTATTGCTATTGCTTTCTTCATGACTTATACATATTCCTCTAACTATGAGATTATGCAACTCCCGAATACCGGAGGAACACCTTGTGTGCTATCAAACATCACAACATAACTAGGTGATTATAAAGATGCTCTACAGGTGTTTCCAAAGGTGTTTGTTGGGTTGGCATAGATCAAGATTAGGATTTTTCACTCCGAGTATTAGAGAGGTATCTCTAGGCCCTCTCGGTAATGCACATCACTATAATCTTTGCAAGCAATGTGACTAATAAGTTAGTTGCGGGATGATGCATTACGAAACAAGTAAAGAGACTTGCCGGTAACGAGATTGAACTAGGTATGAGGATACCGACGATCGAATCTCGGGCAAGTAACATACCGATGACAAAGGGAATAATGTATGTAATCATTGCGGTTTAACCAATAAAGATCTTCGTAGAATATGTAGGAAACAATATGAGCATCCAGGTTCTGCTAGTGGTTATTGACCGGAGATGTTTCTCGGTCATGTCTACATAGTTCTCGAACCTATAGGGTCCGCATGCTTAACCTTCAATGATGATTTGTATTATGAGTTATGTGTTTTGGTGACAGGAGATTGTTCGAAGTCCCGGATGAGATCATGTACATGAAGAGGAGTCTCGAAATAGTCGAGAGGTAAAGATTGCTATATTGGACGAAAGTATTTGGACATCAGAATGGTTTCGGGACATTTCGGATATTTATCGGGGTACCGGGGGTTACCGGAACCCCCCGGGGAAGTAATGGGCCTTCATGGGCCATAGGGGAGAAAGAGAGGGGAGCCCACAGGGTGGCGCCCCCTCCCCCAAGGAAGTCCCAATTGGACAAGGGGGAAGGGGGCGCGGCCCCCTTTCCTCTTTCACTCTCCCTCTCCTGCCCTTTTCCCTCCAATGAGAAAGGAAAAAGAGGGGGGCTGAATCCTACTAGGAGTGGAGTCCTAGCAGGACTACCCCCCTTGGCGTGCCCCCTCTAGGCCGGTCGGCCGCCTCCTCCCCTCCTCCTTTATATACGGGGGCAGGGGCACCCAAAGCACAATAGTTATTCTCATAGCCGTGCGCGGTGCCCCCCTCCACAGTTTACTCCTCCAGTCATAGCGTTGTAGTGCTTAGGCGAAGCCCTACGCGGATCACATCACCATCCCCGTCACCACACCATCGTGTTGACTAAACTCTCCCTTGACCCTCTACTGGATCAAGAGTTCGAGGGATGTCATTGAGCTGAACGTGTGCTGAACTCGGAGGTGCCGTACATTCGGTACTAGATCGGTTGGATCGTGAAGACGTTCGACTAAATCAATCACGTTAACCTAACGCTTCCGGTTTTGCTCTAGGAGGGTACATGGACACACTCTCCCCCTCTCATTGCTATGCATCTCCTAGATAGATCTTGCGTGATCGTAGGAAAAAAATTTAAAATGCATTCTGCGTTCCCTAACAGTGGCATCCGAGCCAGGTCTATGCGTAGATGATGTGCACGAGTAGAACACAAAGAGTTGTGGGCGATAATAGTCATACTGCTTACAACCAACGTCTTATTTTTATTTGGAGGTATTGTTGGATGAAGCGGCCCGGACCAACCTTACATGACCACGTTCATGAGACCGGTTCCACCGACAGACATGCAACTTGTTTTGTATAAAGGTGGTTGGCGGGTGTCTATTTCTCCAACTTCAGTTGAATCAGATTTAACTACGGTCGGTCCTTGTTGAAAGTTAAAACAGCACACTTGACGAAATATCGTTGTGGTTTTGATGCGTAGGTAAGAACGGTTCTTGTTAGAAGCCTGTAGCAGCCACGTAAAACTTGCAACAACAAAGTAGAGGACGTCTAACTTGTTTTTTGCAGGGCATGTTGTGATGTGATATGGTTAAGACATGATGTGATATAAGTTATTGTATGAGATGATCATGTTTTGTAAAAGTTATCGGCAACTGGCAGGAGCCTTATGGTTGTCGCTTTATTGTATGAAAAGCAATCGCCATGTAATTATTTTACTTTATCACTATGCGATAGGGATAGTTGTAGAAGCAATAGTTGGCGAGACGACAATGATGCTACGATGGAGATCAAGGTGTCAAGCCGGTGATGATGGAAATCATGATGGTGCTTTGGAGATGGAGATCAAAGGCACAAGATGATGATGGCCATATCATGTCACATATTTTGATTGCATGTGATGTTTATCTTTTTATGCATCTTATTTTGCTTAGTACGGCGGTAGCATTATAAGATGATCCCTCACTAAATTTCAAGCTATAAGTGTTCTCCCTGAGTATGCACTATTGCGACAGTTCGTCGTGCTGAGACACCACTTGATGATCGGGTGTGATAAGCTCTATGTTCACATACAATGGGTGCAAGACAGTTTTGCACGTGTAGAATACTCGGGTTAAACTTGACGAGCCTAGCATATGCAGATATGGCCTCGGAACACTGAGATCGAAAGGTCGAATGTGAATCATATAGTAGATATGATCAACATAGAGATGTTCACCATTGAATACTACTCCATCTCACATGATGATCAGACATGGTTTAGTTGATATGTATCACGTGATCATTTAGATGACTAGAGGGATGTCTATCTAAGTGGGAGTTCTTTAGTAATATGATAAATTGAACTTTAATTTATCATGAACTTAGTCCTGGTAGTTTTTGCATATCTATGTTGTTGTAGATCAATGGCATGTGCTACCATTCCCTTGAATTTTAATGCGTTCCTAGAGAAAGCTAAGTTGAAAGTTGATGGTAGCAACTACACGGACTGGGTCCGCAACTTGAGGATTATCCTCATTGTTGCATAGAAGAATTACGTCCTAGAAGCACTGCTGGGTGCAAGGCCTGCTGCAGGAGCAACCCCGGACGTTATGAATGTCTGGCAAGCTAAATCTGATGACTACTCGATAATTCAGTGTGCCATGCTTTACGGCTTAGAATTGGGACTTCCAAAGGCGTTTTGAACATCATGGAGCATATGAGATGTTCCGGGAGTTGAAGTTAATATTTCAAGCAAAAACCCGAGTTGAGAGATATGAAGTCTCCAACAAGTTCTATAGCTGCAAGATGGAGAAGAATAGTTCTATCAATGAACACATACTCAGAATGTCTGGGTACCACAACCACTTGACTCAGCTGGGAGTTAATCTTCCTGATGATAGTGTCATTGATAGAGTTCTTCAATCACTGCCACCAAGCTATAAAGGCTTCATGATGAACTATAATATGCAAGGGATGGAAAAGACAATTCGTGAGCTCTTTGCAATGCTAAAGGCTACGGAGGTAGAAATCAAGGAGCATCAAGTGTCGATGGTTAACAAGACCACTAGTTTCAAGAAAAAGGGCAAAGGGAAGAAGGGGAACTTCAAGAAGAATAGCAAGCAATTGCTGCTCAAGGGAAGAAGCCCAAGTATGGACCTAAGCCTGAAACTGAGTGCTTCTACTACAAAGGGACTGGTCACTAGAAGCGGAATTGCCCCAAGTATTTGGCGAATAAGAAGGATGGCAAAGTGAAAGGTATATTTGATATACATGTTATTGATGTGTACCTTACTAATGCTCGTAGTAGTGCCTGGATATTTGATACTGGTTCTATTGCTCATATTCGCAACTCGAAACAAGGGCTACGGATTAAACGAAGATTGGCTAAGGACAAGGTAACGATGCAGGTCGAAAATGGTTCCAAGGTCGATGTGATTGTCGTCGGCACACTACCTCTACATCTACCTTCGGGATTAGTTTTAGACCCAAATAATTGTTTTTTGGTGCCAGTGTTGAGCATGAACATTATATCTGGATCTTGTTTGATGCGAGACGGTTATTCATTTAAATCAGAGAATAATGGTTGTTCTATTTATATGAGTAATATCTTTTATTGTCATGCACCCTTGATGAGTGGTCTATTTTTGTTGAATCTTGATCGTAGTGATACACATATTCATAATATTGAAACCAAAAGATGCAAAGTTAATAATGATAGTGCAACTTATTTGTGGCACTGCCATTTAGGTCATATTGGTATAAAGCGCATGAAGAAACTCCATACAGATGGGCTTTTGGAATCACTTGATTATAAATTGCTTGATGCTTGCGAACCATGCCTCATGGGCAAGATGACCAAGACTCTGTTCTCCGGAACAATGGAGCGAGCCACTGACTTATTGGAAATAATACATACTGATCTATGCGGTTCAATGAGTGTTGAGGCTCGTGGCGGGTATCGTTATTTTCTGACCTTCACAGATGATTTGAGCATATATGAGTATATCTACTTAATAAAACATAAGTCTGAGACATTTGAAAAGTTCAAAGAATTTTGGAGTGAAGTGGAAAATCATCGTAACAAGAAAATAAAGTTTCTACGATCTGATCGCAGATGCGAATATTTGAGTTACGAGTTTGGTCTTCATTTGAAACAATGTGGAATAGTTTCGCAACTCACGCCACTTGGAACACCACAGTGTAATGGTGTGTCTGAACGTCGTAACCATACTTTATTAGATATGGTGCGATCTATGATGTCTCTTACCGATTTACCACTATTGTTTTGGGGTTATGCTTTAGAGACGGCTGCATTCACGTTAAATAGGGCACCATCTAAATCCGTTGAGATGACACCATATGAACTGTGGTTTGGCAAGAAACCTAAGCTGTCGTTTATTAAACTTTGGGGCTGCGATGTTTATGTGAAAAAGCTTCAACCTGATAAGCTCGAACCCAAATCGGAGAAGTGCGTCTTCATAGGATACCCAAAAGAAACTGTTGTGTACACCTTCTATCATAGATCCGGAGGCGAGACATTTGTTGCCAAGAATGGATCTTTCTAGAGAAGGAGTTTCTCTCGAAAGAAGTGAGTGGGAGGAAAGTAGAACTTGATGAGGTAGTTGTACCTTCTCTCGAATTGGAAAATGGTTCATTACAGGAATCAGTTCCAGTGATGCCTACACCAATTAGTGAGGAAGCTAATGATGATGATCATGAAACTTCAGATCAAGTTACTACCGAACCTCGTAGGCCAACCAGAGTACAGTCCGCACCAGAGTGGTACGGTAATCCTGTTCTGGAAGTCATGTTACTAAACCATGACGAACCTACAAACTATGAGGAAGCGATGATGAGCCCAGATTCCGTGAAATGGCTTGAGGCCATGAAATCTAAGATGGGATCCATGTATGAGAACAAAGTGTGGACTTTGGTTGACTTGCCCGATGATCGTCAAGCAATAGAGAATAAATGGATCTTCAAGAAGAAGACCGACGCTGATGGTAATGTTACTATCTACAAAGCTCGACTTGTTGCGAAAGGTTTTCGACAAGTTCAAGGAGTTGACTACGATGAGACTGTCTCACCCATAGCGATGCTTAAGTTTTTCTGAATCACATTAGCAATTGCCGCATTTTATGATTATGAAATTTGGCAAATGGATGTCAAAATTGCATTCCTTAATGGATTTCTTAAAGAGGAGTTGTATATGATGCAACCAGAAGGTTTTGTCAATTCTAAAGGTGCTAACGAAGTGTGCAAGCTCCATCGATCCATTTATGGACTGGTGCAAGCCTCTTTGATAGTGTGATCAAAGCATATGGTTTTATACAGACTTTTGGAGAAGCATGTATTTACAAGAAAGTGAGTGGGAGCTCTGTAGCATTTCTATATTATATGTGGATGACATATTGTTGATTGGAAATAACACAGAATTTCTGGATAGCATAAAAGGATACTTGAATAAACAAATTTTAATGAAAGACCTCAGTGGAGCTGCTTATATATTCACTACTGCAGGATGCTGCTAACGCGACACTACGATCAGAGACCCTTCGAGAAACTGTGTGCGATGCAATAATCGCAAACGGTGGTGTATGAAAACCGTCAAAAAGGTGAAAAGGTTTGCGATGGAGGATGCATCAAACATGATTCAGATTTTAGTTGCGTGTGCGATGAAGGGCATACGGTTCAGTTCAATTAACTGTTTGCGATGAGGAGGAACAAAAGAAACGGGCAGCCAGATGAAGGCGTGTGCGATACATAGCAGACGGTTCACTCGGATGAACTATTTGTGATTAGGCAACACGAAAGAAATGGGCAGCTAGATGAAGGTGTGTGAGATATACAGCATACGGTTCACTCGGATGAACTATTTGTGATTAGGCAACACAAAAGAAACGGTCAGCCAGATCAAGGTGTGTGCGATATACGGCATGCGGTTCACTCGGATGAATTGTTTGCATTGACACAAGAGAACAGAAACGGTTCAACTTAACAAGACGTGTGTGTTGTGCAATGGGATTGCATGAGGTTCCCTCGGCCGTTGTCGTCAGTGTGTGACCTCTGTGGCAACCGTTCACTCCCCAAGCGCCTCTTCGTGTACCATGGCAACCGTCCACCGACTCTTCGCCTTTCCCTCTCAATTTGGAACTGTTGTCGCACACTAGCTCTTCCTCCCTCCTCCATTTTCCTTCACCCTTCCTTCTCCCATTGTTTGATTGTCTTCTCCATGGAGGGAACAAGCCAGAAACGACCCCATTATTCTTGCCCCGATCTGAATGATGACGCGGTGGAGGAACTCATTGATCGGTGCGATGTCATCACCTCGGGTAGCATGGCAGGTTCGTTCAAGACCATTCTCGACTCAACTAATAACATCATTACAAGGAACCCAAGGGTCCAGGAGCGGTTTGATCTCCCCTATCTTCTTTGCCGTGACCCTGCTGACTGGCGCGGGGACGAGGGAAGCCTCGCCTTGTGTAAGTTGATGCCGCTTGATAATGATACATATGATGTTAAGATGTCATCGCTCGAGGGCAAGGCTTGGGCAGGCACAAATGGAGATTGGGTTGTTTATATTGGGTACAACTGCGAGTGGGAACTTGTGAATGTGTACACTCATCACCGGGTTACACTTTGAAAAATCTCAGACGACTGCCCAGAGGTTGAGTACACCAGTATTCTATGTGAGTTCAAATATGATCATGATGACTGTCATCTACGGAAGATAGCAATTTGTCGAGTTACCAACCGCTCTTGGGGTTATAGGAATGCTTATGTTGTCGCTATGTTCGACAAGCTTGTTGTCGTCCTTCGTGGTTCGACTCGATGGATATTGCTCAAAAATCAGTTTCTATAAACGGATGAGTACTGTGATGCAATTCAATACGAGGGTCTTGTGTTTGCTGCCACCACTCGTGGCACTGTTTTTGCATGGAATCCTCATGATTTCGGTACGTTTGTCTTCCACCGTAATTATAATTGTTTCATCCACATGCATGCGGGTTAGCTAGTTTCCCTTTACTAATTAACCTTCTTGTGTTTCCAAGGTCCTGTGAACATTCCACTACCTATACTTGAAAATTTTATTCACGAGCATGAGGACGAGCAGGACCCATATACTCAATGGCGCCAGGCAACTTATTCTGATGGATCACCTCTTATTGTCAGTATACGGGGCACTGCTGATGTTACTAAGGAAGAAGGTGTTGTCTCGTATGGTTGCACTCTCCGGACCTATTCCAACATCCATTGCAGGGTATTCGGGATGGATACTAGTGTACTAGCGCCAACACCTTCTCCCTGGTTCAGCATTGAAAGTCTTAGAGGAAACTCGCTCTTCCTTGGACAAAACTATCCAATGATGGTGGAAGGTGATCCAGCTGCTGTTGACACAACGTTACTACCATTTATGAGAAGCAACTGTATCTATACCTCAAACATTACTATACTTCCCTACCGTCCCAATATGGGTCCTGACATAGGCCGCTTCAGCCTCGATGATCAGTCATGTGTTGGTCTCGAGATTGACAGTAGCTGGCCCTTCCCAGAGAATCACTTCTGGTTCAAAGCAAGTGTTTCCAACACCGACGAGTGGTTGAGCTGAAGTTCATTTCATCGCTTTATTATTTGTTGTGTGAGAAAAACTTTACTAGAATGTTTTGTTGGAAATGATCTATAATCCAACGTGTAACCTTGTTGTCGTTGTGGGTTGATGACTTGGTGTAATCAATGGTACATTTGCATATGCGTCCATGAACTCACGCCTGCTAGTGGTGTCCATATGAACAGTGCTAGTGACTTTAGTTGCAAAAATTAGATAGTGCTAGTGATTTGTAGCTGCATATTTTGACAAATCGCAGTGTTACAAGGTTGACAAATGGCAATGTTACTAGATAAACAAATGTCAATATTTCCAGTTTGATAAATGGCAACATACCCAAAATGACAGATATGCAAATCTTACCCAATTGTCTGTACGTGGTTGCACACAAGTCATGCAAAACAACCATTTGCGTTGAAGGGATGCAGAAATCCTGCTCGCCACATTTTCCCTTGGCTTCCTGAGGAAGCAGTCGGTTTGCATACGGGTGTTCTAACTAAAACGTTTGCAATGAGTGTTTTATATTTAAAACCCATTGATGTTTTTTTAATAAAATCATTTGATAAGTCTATACATTAAGAGAGAAAAATGCAAGTTCGTTCAAACCATATCTTTCATTCAGTCACACTGCGAATTTATATTCATATGATCGAGAATTCGAGATACAATATTAAACCCCAAAAAACTATTTCCAGCGGTGGCGGAGGCGGCATGCCGCGCCGTCGTTGTCGTTGTCGTCCTTCGGGATGCCGTTGTTGAAGTCTCCAAGGCAGCACAAAATGTTCTTCACTTGTAAATCAAACATCATGCCGTCGCACGATCAACGGTGGGGCACAGGAGGACGGCAACTGGCGCCGCTGAGAGGCAGCGGTCGACGGCAGCGTCCCATGCCGCTGAGGGGGGCGCACGGGCACGGGCGCGGCGGGTGCAGCCAAACGCACGGGGACCGGTGCCGCGGTGGGTGGAGGGGCGCGCACGAACGTGGAGGGTGCAGCCAAACGCACGGGGGCCGGCGCCATGGTGGGTGGAGGGGCGGGCACGGGCATGGGCGCTGGCG
Organism: Triticum aestivum; assembly: GCF_018294505.1. Lineage (NCBI taxonomy): Eukaryota > Viridiplantae > Streptophyta > Magnoliopsida > Poales > Poaceae > Triticum > Triticum aestivum. Next base: position 264,632,711 of record NC_057812.1, on the reverse strand, counting down.
CTGGCATGTACACGAGCTCGCGCGGGTCCACAGAGACCTCGCTGACGCCCGCGGCTTCCAGCTCTGTGATAGTGCTCGGTGACCAGCCCGTCAATGCTATGGGGATGGTCGCTAGCGCGGGCGCGGGGATGGGAGCTGGGACGGGAGCGGGGGCAGTAACTGCCGCGGCCAGCTCGTTCTGGGCCATGTCCATGAGGCCCCATTCCTCCTTATTTTCTATCTCCTCCGGCTCGGAGTCGACTTGACCAAACTTGAAGACTAGTGGCAGATGATCATTCTGCGCCATGGCGGTGGAGGTCTGCAGGGGGGATGGGAGGCGAACAGTAAGGCCGCCCGTATTAAATAGCGGCTCGGGCGCCATTAATGGAGAGGAAGGCGGGCGGCCATGGAAGTCAAAGGGCTCGCTTCCCAGTGAGCCTGCGTAGCGTACAGCTCACACTCTTCCCGGTGAGCCTGCGCATTGGAGGACAGCTTGCACGCCTCTCAGTTAGCCTACGCACCGGACTGCGCTCACACGCCTCCCATTCAGTCAAGGTCAAGCAGCTATCCGCACGACACCTCCTACAGCCATTAAAACCAAGACATGTGGCGTCACATGAATGGTTAACAGAATGCACACGGTTTGAATTATACAAACATTTAAGATATTAAAGAGGCAGCTATTTTTTCAAAATGCCTTTGTTGGCTGTCATTATTCGAGTGCACCTTCTCTCAAAATGGACACGAAAAATACCACATCATGTCGGGTGCCATTCCATGATAGCATGCCAAGTTTCATGAATTTCAGACGAGTTTTGGATTTACTAGAATTTAAAAACCAGGCATCTCAATGTTTTGTCGGCAATCAACGGTGCCCTAGTGTTTGAAATTCATTCCCATTTCTTGCATGTGACCTAAGCATGCACCCAAGGACACAGATTTGATTTTTCAACCAATTTATATGCACTGGGGCATGTGCATGTAGTTTAAATTTGAATTATGCACATAAATGCATTGAAAACTCAGTTAATGCATAAAAATGTCCAAAAGAACCCCAAAAATCACAAAAATTGACACAATACTCCTGTTGTTCTATGTTGACACGAGAATTTTTTTGGAAGCAATAAGAGGCAGTGGATATCGTTTCGTCCCCAAAGGTGGGACGTTCCCTACCGAAACCATGGTGCTTGTTGTAAGAACCTCTGGTTTGTGAGAAGCATATACCCAAACCTTCCCCAAACGGGACAAAAATTTAACCATGGCATGTTGATGCCGCTCCATGAAAGCATGCCAAGTTTCATGAATTTCAGACGAGTTTTGGATTTACTAGAATTTAAAAACGAGGCATCTCAATGTTTTGCCGGCAATCAACGGTGCCCTGGTGTTTGAAATTCATTCCCATTTCTTGCATGGGACCTAAGCATGCACCCAAGGACACAGATTTGATTTTTCAACCAATTTATATGCATTGGAGCATGTGCATGTAGTTCAAATTTGAATTATGCACATAAATGCATTGAAAACTCAGTTAATGCATAAAAATGTCCAAACGAACCCCGAAAAATCCCAAAAATTGACATAACACTCTTGTTGTTCTATGTTAACACGAGAAAAAATTTGAAAGAGATAAGAGGCAATGGATATCATTTCGTCCCTGAAGGTGGGACGTTCCCTACCGAAACCATCATGCTTGTTGTGAGAAGCTCTGATTTGTGAGAAGAATATACCCGAACCTGCCCCAAATGGGACAAATTTTTAAACATGGCATGATGTCGCGCCATGATAGCATGCCAAGTTTCATGAATTTCAGACGAGTTTTGAATTACTAGAATTTAAAAACCAGGCATCTCAACATTTTGCCAGCAATCAATAGTGCCCTGGTGTTTGAATTTCATTCCCATCTCTTGCATCGGACCTAGAAATTCATCCAAGGACACATATTAGATTTTTCAACCAACCTTAGTGCATTGAAGCATGTGCATGTAGTTCAAATTTGAATTATGCACATAAATGCATTGAAAACTCAACTAATGCATAAAATGTGCAAAAGAACCCCGAAAAATCCCAAAAATTGACACAACACTCCTGCTATTCTATGTTGACACGAGAAAAAATTTGAAAGCAATAAGAGGCAATGGATATCGTTTCATCTCCAAAGGTGGGACGTTCCCTACCGAAACCATCATGCTTGTTGTGAGAAGCTTTGGTTTGTGAGAAGCATATACCCGAACCTGCCCCAAATGGGACACATTTTTTAACACGGCATGTTGATGGCGCTCCATGATAGCATGAATTTCATACGAGTTTTGGATTTACTAGAATTTAAAAACCAGGCATCTCAATGTTTTGCCGGCAATCAACAGTGCCCTGGTCTTTGAATTTCATTCCCAACTCTTGCATGGGACCTAGAAATTCACCCAAGGACACACATGTGATTTTTTTAACCAACCTTAGTGCATTGGAGCATGTGCTTGTAGTTCAAATTTGAATTATGCACATAAAATGCCTAGAAAACCCAGTTAATACATAAAAAAGGCCAATCGAACCCCAAAAAAATCCAAGACTGAACACAACACTCCTGTTGTTCTATGTTGACACTAGAATTTTTTTGAAATCAATAAGAGGCAATGGATATCGTCCCATCCCCAAAGGTGGTAGGTTCCCTATCAAAACTATCATGCTTCTTGTGAGAAGCTCGGGTTTGTGAGAAGCTGATACCCGAACATGCCCCAAATGGGACAAAATTTGCACCACAACATGTTTATGCCGCTCCATGATAGCATGCCAAGTTTCATGAATTTCGTATGAGTTTTCGATTTACTAGAATTTAAAAACCAGGCATCTCAACGTTTTGCCGGGAATCAACAGTGCCCTAGTGTTTGAATTTCATTCCCATCTCTTGCATGGGACCTAGAAATTCACCCAAGGACACACATGTGATTTTTCAACCAACTTTGGTGCATTGTAGCATGTGCTTGTAGTTCAAATTTGAATTATGCACATAAAATGCCTAGAAAACACAGTTAATGTATAAAAAGGCCAAACAAACCCCGAAAAATTCCAAGATTGAACACAACACTCATGTTGTTCTATGTTGACACTAGAATTTTTTTGAAAGAAATAAGAGGCAACGGATATCATCCTGTCACCAAAGGTGGTACGTTCCCTATCGAAACCATCATGCTTGTTGTGAGAAGCTCTGGTTTTTGAGAAGCTTATACCCAAACCTGCCCCAAATGGGACAAAATTTTCACCATGGCATGTTGATGTCGCTCCATGATAGTATGCCAAGTTTCATGAATTTTAGGCAAGTTTTGGATTTACTAGAATTTAAAAACTAGGCATCTCAACGTTTGAATTTCATTCCCATCTCTTGCATGGGACCTAGAATTCACCCAAGGACACACATGTGATTTTTCAACCAACTTTGGTGCATTGGAGCATGTGCTTGTAGTTCAAATTTGAATTATGCACATAAAATGCCTATAAAACCCTGTTAATGTATAAAAAAGGCCAAACGAACCCCAAAAATTCATTCCCATTTCTTCCATGGGACCTAATCATGCACTGAAGGACACAGATTTGATTTTCCAACCAATTTGTATGCACCGGAGCATGTGCATGTAGTTTAATTTTGAATTGTGCACCTTAAATGGCTAGAAAACTAGTTTAATGTATGAAATGTCCAAACAAACCCTGAATAATTCCAATTCTTTTATGACACACATACAGTTGCATGTTCACTGCAGATAAAAAGGGTCTAGCAATTCAAACATTGTCCATTGCCACTTTGACCCCATTTTGTAATTCAAATCAAGTAGATCCCACACAGTTTATTCTCACCAACCGTGTGAGATGCAGTAGAAAATATCTTGGAGCATCGTCGGTGTATAGTACGCCTATGGCTTACGCGAGAAGGTGCATCGGCTACAGTCCACAGCCGGTGTGTCAAGCACACTAGCTCGCTCCCCCCAAAACTCCTGCCTCTGCATCCCTCGCAATCTTGAAAATATCTACCACCTAGAAGGTTTTAATGTTTGACAGCACAGGATTAGTATGTGCGGACCGTGTGCGATGTCTGTTACTCCCGCTCTGCTTCAGTCCCTTAATTCAAATTTTCAGTAGCCCCGGCATTTTACTCCTGCCTCTGAATCCCTCGCAATCTCAAAAATATCTGCTCGCCCTTGATCCAAATTTTCAGTAGCCCCGCCTTGTTACTCCCGCCTAGTAAAATTTTCAGTTGCCGTAGTATTTCCTCAAACACAACCTCCCCTCACACAGACACACACAACCCTCAAAACCATTGGTAGGTTGCCGCTATCGCCGGTGCCTCCATCCTCAACCTATGCCTATGTGCCGGGGAGCTCGAGTAGCCAATGGACAAAAAGAGGTTTATCGCGGCCTTTTCACCCGAAGTCGGCGAGGTGGCCGCCGAGGTGTCCCCGTCGTCCTCCACGGGCCCGATCCGCCGTCGCTAGTCCCCCCGGTCCGCACACCGCCGCGCCCCTATGCCGGTTCGAGGACTTCCCCGTCCTCCCCCGGACCCGGCAGCCGATGGAGTCCTACTTCGGGGTCCGGCAGCGGCGGTGGGGGACGTGGGTTGCCGAGATTACAGATCGAGAGACCCACACCCGCCGGTGGCTCAGTAGATTCCACATGGCCGAGCTCGTGGCCATGGAGTACGACCGCTGGCATGTCCGCTATCACAGCGCAGCGGCTAGGCTCAATTTCCCCTTCGGCATACGTCCGGTCCACCTCGTTCCGCCGGAGCCAGGGGTGGTGAGCTCGGCTATGGCGCGGGAGGACCGCGAGGCGTGGGAGCGTCTCGAGGCTGAGGCCACCGACGAGGCCTACATGCAAGAGCTCCGCCGGCAGCACCCGGAGCTCGTGGAGGCGGAGCGGGCGATCTTTGCTGGCGCGGAGGGCGGTGAGGTTACCGCACTCTCCTCCGATGATGAGGTCGAAAGCTATTAAGGATATTGCAGTTAACATGCCTTTTCGTTTTTCAATTGTTGTTTAGCAACATGCATTGTACTGAATGACTAAATATGCAATCCCAGGTTACATAGCAACAAGGAAGAGTGTTACCTTAATGTTCTGATGATGTCTAGATATACATGTAATAAAATCTTATATAATGGGATGGATGGAGTGTTGTACTACATCATTTTTCAATTGTTGTTCAGCTTCTAATATTAACTTGATGCTTTTAGGTACACATATCACTGCCAAAGATCCACACTTCGACACTTTCTGCGTATGGGGCAATGAGATATTCATGAACCAGCATCAAGTGAGGAAACTGATAAAGATTGTTACTAAAATGGGTCAAAAGTTGTCAATCGAACTATTTGTTTACACTTTATGCAAGACAACAGTGAACTGTAGGATGGTAAGTAATAACCATGTAGCCTTCTTTTTACTGCCCGTAATGAGTTGTGTTAGATGACAATATCTGAATATTTTTTTCTTTTGCAGTGGATCCTGAAGCAGTTTACTCAAGATTACCTCTCAAACTACATGATTGGCGACCAGCCATCACAAGGGGTTGGACTAGAGTCCTGCATGCCTTCTGCATCCAGGAGAGCACAATAGGGCCATTCCGCTTCACCTTGTTCAGCAACTGGAATGTCTGTCGACTCTTTCTTTACCATTTGTAATTGTACAAGTATAGAACCTTGGTACATCGTTCTTTATTTGGTGCTTCTATAATTCTTAAACATATGTACCTGTGAATCGAATAATGCATTGGTTGTTTGAACCTGATGGATATGAATAAAGCTATAGCCTACTTTCAAGTTTAAATTAGGTACAATTTTAAATAGCAACAATTAAATTAGGGCGAAATTACGTTGTGCAGGTCATTACGGCACACACGGTTGGTAAAACACAAACTTTTGCGATATACACCATAATTCAAGACGGTTCACAGAGAGGAAACATGTGCAAGCATGCACACAGTTGTCGTTTGCAAAGAGTGTGTGATGTCAGACACTATCACATACGATGCGTTAAAACTAAATGTGTGTGATTGTCTACCTATAGTACACGGTTTATAATCATGAACTGTTTGTGATGTGCCAGGTATCGTAAATCTCCCGTGCCTAGAATCTGCCTAGAAAACTGACATGCCTAGAATCTGCCTGGTTTTAGGCAGAACCACAAAACTCTTACTGCGATGGCAATGCGAGCACAAACGAGTGGCAAGGATGAAGCGTTTGGGATATTCGAGATATCGGAAACGATTATACAGGGACAACTGTACGCATCAAGGCTCCCTATCCCTGACGGTTTCTGGGTCGTGTGGGAAGGACCCCCCCTATCGCCCACGCTCACTTGGAGACGGTTCCATATGCCGTCGCGGAAAGGGGCTAAAACCCGTTTGTTTAGGACCGACGCGCACCAGTGATTGGGTATCAAGATCTATAGAGATAGATCAAGACGCTTAATTGGACTTTCACAAAGCACATACCTTGACAAAGTTTTGAAGAAGTTCAGAATGGATCAGTCAAAGAAAGGGTTCTTGCCTGTGTTACAAGGCGTGAAGTTGAGTCAAACTCAATGCCCGACCACTGCAGAAGATAGAGAGAAAATGAAAGTCATTCCCTATGCCTCAGCCATAGGTTCTATCATGTATGCAATGTTGTGTACCAGACCTGATGTGTGCCTTGCTATAAGTTTAGCAGGAAGGTACCAAAGTAATCCAGGAGTGGATCACTGGACAGCGGTCAAGAACATCCTAAAATACCTGAAAAGGACTAAGGATATGTTTCTCGTTTATGGAGGTGACAAAGAGCTTGTCGTAAATGGTTACGTCAATGCAAGCTTTGACACTGATCCGGATGACTCGTCGCAAACCAGATACGTATTTATATTGAATGGTGGAGCTGTCAGTTGGTGCAGCTCCATGCAGAGCATCGTGGCGGGATCTAAATGTGAAGCGGAGTACATAGCTGCTTCGGAAGCAGCAAGTGAAGGAGTCTGGATGAAGGAGTTCATATCCGATCTAGGTGTAATACCTAATGCATTGGGTCCAATGAAAATCTTTTGTGACAATACTGGAGCAATTGCCTTAGCGAAGGAATCCAGATTTCACAAGGGAACCAAACACATCAAGAGATGCTTCAACTCCATCTGCGATCAAGTCAAGGATTGAACATAGAGATTTGCAAAATACATACAGATCTGAATGTTGCAGACCCGTTGACTAAGCCTCTTCCATGAGAAAAACATGATCGGCACCAAGACTCCATGGGTGTTAGAATCATTACTATGTAATCTAGATTATTAACTCTAGTGCAAGTGGGAGACTGAAGGAAATATGCCCTAGAGGCAATAATAAAGTTGTTATTTATATTTCCTTATATCATGATAAATGTTTATTATTCATGCAAGAATAGTATTAACGGGAAACTTGATACATGTGTGGATATATAGACAAAACAAAGTGTCCCTAGTATGCCTCTACTTGACTAGCTCGTTAATCAAAGATGGTTAAGTTTCCTGACCATAGACATGTGTTGTCATTTGATGAACGAGATCACATCATTAGGAGAATGATGTGATGGACAAGACCCATCCGTTAGCTTAGCATGATGATCGTTAAGTTTTATTGCTATTGCTTTCTTCATGACTTATACATATTCCTCTGACTATGAGATTATGCAACTCCCGAATGCCGGAGGAACACCTTGTGTGCTATCAAACGTCACAACGTAACTGGGTGATCATAAAGATGCTCTATAGGTGTCTCCGAAGGTGTTTGTTGGGTTGGCATAGATCAAGATTAGGATTTGTCACTCCGTGTCTCGGAGAGGTATCTCTAGGATCTCTCGGTATTGCACATCACTATAAGCCTTGCAAGCAAAGCGACTAATGAGTTAGTTGCGGGGTGATGCATTACGGAACGAGTAAAGAGACTTTCCAGTAACGAGATTGAACTAGGTATGATGATACCGACGATCGAATCTCGGGCAAGTAACATACCGATGACAAAGGGAATAATGTATGTTGTCATTGCGGTTTGACCGATAAAGACCTTCGTAGAATATGTAGGAAGCAATATGAGCATCCAGGTTCCGCTATTGGTTATTGACCTAAGATGTGTCTTGGTCATGTCTACATAGTTCTCGAACCCGTAGGGTCCGCACGCTTAACCTTCGATGACGATTTGTATTATGAGTTATGTGTTTTGGTGACCGGAGATTGTTCAGAGTCCCAGATGAGATCACAGACATGACGAGGAGTCTCGAAATAGTTGAGAGGTAAATATTGATATATTGGACGAAGGTATTCGGACACCGGAATGGTTTCGGGACATTTCGGATATTTATCGGGGTACCGGGGGTTACCGGAACCCCCCGGGGAAGTAATGGGCCTTCATGGGCCATAGGGGAGAAAGAGAGGGGAGCCCACAGGGTGCCCCCCCAAGGGAGTCCGAATTGGACAAGGGGGGAAGGGGCGCGGCCCCCTTTCCTCTTTCACTCTCCCTCTCCTTCCCTTTTCCCTCCGATGAGAAAGGAAAAGAGGGGGCGAATACTACTAGGAGTGGAGTCCTAGCAGGACTCCCCCTCTTGGCGCGCCCCCTCTAGGCCGGCCGCCTCCTCCCCTCCTCCTTTATATACGGGGGCAGAGGGCACCCCAAAGCACAACAGTTATTCTCTGAGCCATGTGCGGTGCCCCTCTCCACTCCTCCGGTCATAGCATCGTAGTAAGAGCTTAGGCGAAGCCTTGCGCGGATAACATCACCATCACCATCACCACACCGTCGTGTTGACGAAACTCTCCCTCGACCCTCCGCTGGATCAAGAGTTCGAGGGACGTCATCGAGCTGAACTTGTGCTGAACTCAGAGGTGTCGTACGTTCGATACTAGATCGGCTGTATCGTGAAGATGTTCGACTACATCAACCGCGTTAACCTAACGTTTACGCTTTCGGTCTACGAGGGTACGTGGACACACTCTCCCCCTCTCATTCCTATGCATATCCTAGATAGATCTTATGTGATCGTAGGAATTTTTTTGAAATTGCATGCTATGTTCCCCAACAGTTACGGGCAACCTTTAGCAATTTCATTGATGAATTAGTGAATAATTACTTGATATCATAGTTGAATATCCATGCATTACGACAAAATATTACCTCCATCCCAAATTACTTGTATTAAATTTGTTTATGTATCTAACACTAAAACGTGTCTACCCATATCTAGACAAATAATTCAGGATGGAGGGAGTATATGTTACCGTGATGACCAAAGGCGTAAAGAAGACGTAAATTAAACATAACAAAATATTTTCCTAACAATTGCCAGAAAAATGCTCGCAACTTAGAAATTAAAGAATCCAACTTAAACTTAGTTCCCAAAACATACATGTTTAAATTGTCATTCCGAAGTATGCTAAGTATAATGCTATAAAAATGATTACCCCGTGAGAGAACATATTCGGAGACATCAGACAACTCCGGCTGTTACTAAATTTAGACAACCCTAAATGACATACAACCCTAAATGGGAGGAGGCCTATGTGGTGAAAGAGGATTAACCGAAGTGGAGCCGACAAAACCACCTCTCCTTTAATAGTGTATATATCGCGGTACTATTCATCAGTCGGGCTGCAGAATAAGTTATTTTATAATCGAGTTTTTTTTACATTGTTACATTTAGAATACGAATAAATATGTTAATATTGATTCACTCCACAAAAATTGGAATAAAAAAAGTAAGATATGAGTGATAAAATCACAATATATTTATATGTTATATTCTATACTATATTTTTATGTTTATAATTTTACGTCACATAAGATATCTTTTTCGATCGATATATATTTCCTTACCTTCTTTTTTTCACTTCTGACAAAGGACGGGACATAAAAATATGGTGTATTGATGTAATAAAAGATGGGTGAAGGATAGCTATCCTCCATCTAGGGTGACGAATAGTGCAACCCTATATATATAGAGAGAAAGTGAAGTAGAATAAAGATAGAAACATAAAAGAGAAGTGGGAAAGAAATAACGTTTGCAACGGCGTGTTGGATGCGTCGACGTTGCATGGGGGATAATTCATATTCTAAAAAAAGAAAAAATATATCGTGAAACGCTATTAAGAAGCACTGAAATTTGTTTTTTTCTGAGGCAAAGTAAAAGTAACTTTTTCATAAAACTTTATACCCGCACATTTTGTTTTGAATGTTTTAACATTTAAAAGGCATTTTTGAAAAGTGAATTCATATGTACAGGGTTGAGGATGTGCCTACTCCGCCTGTTGCGACACTTTGTCGCTAAAAGGCATGGCAATGCTTGGTGCATGGGTTTCCTCCTTTCTTTCCTTGAGATTTTCTTATCTGCTTTTATTTTCTGCTAGTTTTAGTTTTTCATGGTTTTTGTATAACTGTTTTGTTTTTATTTTCTTTTTCTTATGATAGTACTGACACAGCTGTACACACATATGCACATCCTACTTATTTTTATTTTCTAGTAGAGGAATGCCCACATACTGGACATTTGCAACAGTCCACAATAGGCAACCTAAAAACGCCGTCCAAAACACAGTCAACTGGCTTTTTAGGGTGCTTGAGAATAAATGGGGGTTAGAGACTTGTTTAGGGTAAAAGCCTTTATTACTCAAAGTCCACGGAGTATGGCATACAAGTCTGGTCATGTGGCTGGCCAAGCCACACATGACGCCCAGAAAGTAAGGACAAAGCATATCTAGCTAACTTGTGGGCTTCAACATTCGCCTCACGATTTTCAAAAGTGAATTTACAGGTTGGTGGTGATCTAAGTTGAATTTCACTGATTATAACACCATACTCCCCCTGGCTTCCTGATGCTATCTCTTCAATCACATGTTTGCAATCTGAGGCCACTATGTAGTGGTGCAGGTTGAGGTCTTCTGCCAGAGCCAGTGCCTCGCGGCACGCTATGGCTTCGAGCGTGGGAGCGTCCCAAACTCCAGCGACCACGAGGGCTGAACTGCCCAGGAAAACGCCTTGGCTGTCACGGCATATCGCCACAGCCGAGCCTCCTCGCTGTCCCCGGACTTCGGCATCCATATGGATTTTTGAGAAATTCATCGGGGGTGCCTTGGGTCTCCGGCGCACTGGAATCCTCGTCGCCGCCGCGTTGCGTTGCTTCTTTGGCTTGCTGAGAACTTGGAGATCTTGTATGTACCTCTTGACAAAGGCTGTTATCGCATGTGGTGTCTGAAATATTCCTTCGTGTATTGCCTTCCTTCGAGAAGTCCACACGGCCCATAATGTCACTGCCACGAGAGTGAACTGTTCGTGTGAGAGGGACGCCAATAAGTTGAAGAGCCAACTCTTGGCTCGGTTCTCACTCGTGGCCACCATGGTGCAACCCAAGTCTTCGTCAACCAGCGCCCAGGTGCACCTTGAGACGGTGCATTCTAGGAGGGAGTGTCGCCATGAATCCTAAGCGCCGCAAAAGCCACAAGTACTAGTCGTGGACATCTTACGATGCGCCCTCACATCTTCAGTTGGCAGTGATTGCTTAGATAGTCTACACAAGAACATGCGCACTTTCGATGGGACCTCCGTCTTCCAAAGCATCTTCCATGAACTAGAATCTGTTTGTGTTGTTGAAGATTCCGATGCACCTTCCAGCCAGGCTTCTCTTCTCTTCCTCATCGCCACAAGCATATTATATGCCGATCGCACCGTGAACTGGCCTGTCCGTTCATGTGCCCAACTTTAGAAGTCATCCATTGGTGTTGTGCTCAGCGGTATTGTAAGAATCACTTTGGCATCAAACGCAAAGAAAGTGGCGTCTATCTTAGGTTTGTTCCAAGTAGCGCTTGTATGATCAATCAACTCTGAAACTGTGACCGGGGGTATGTTGGCAATGCACCCATATGGTCTCATCATTTCTTGCCTAGGGAGCCAATTGTCCGACCATATGTCAGTGCTTTCTCCGTTGCTAATGCGTCTAATCAGACCGAGCTTCAACGTATCCCATCCCTCCACAAGTGCTCTCCATATCTGGCCCGGGTGGCTCCTAAGTGAAGCATCGAGGATGGTAGTGCTAGGATGATAGATGCTCTTCACAATCCGCGCACTGAGAGAGGTAGGATCCTGAAGCATACGCCATACCTGTCTAGCAAGCATCGCTAGGTTGAAGAGCTCAAAGTCTTTGAAGCCGAGGACTCCCATGCTCTTGGCTGAGTCATTGCCTTCCACGAGACCCAATGTGGTTTGCGCTGCCCATTCTTACTTCCCCACCAAAACTTTCTAATCAACATATTCAGGTGCTCACATAGCCCTCTTGGTAGTTTGAAACAAGACATCGAGAACACTGGAATTGCTTGTGCCACGGCCTTAACCAACACCTCCTTCCCCGCAGATGACATCGTCCTTTCTATCCAACCCTGGATCTTATTCCACAATCTGTCCTTCAAATATTTGAATGATCCATTTTTTGAGGGGAAAAGTTTGTTTTTGCCACTCTAGTTTTTGCCAACTTTGCTTATGCCACTCTAAAATTTGACATTTCACTTTTGCCACCCTTAGCTTTTGACAATATATCACTTTTGCCATTCTGTGGCAAAAACGATAATTTTAGAGTGGCAATTGTGATACATGTAAAAAGCTAAGAGTGGCAAAAGTGAAATAAAAAATTATCGTTTTTGCCACGGAATGGCATTTGTGATGTATTGTCAAAAGCTAAGAGTGGCAAAAGTGAGATGTCAAATTCTAGAGTGGCATAAGCAAAGTTGGCAAAAACTAGAGTGGCAAAAACAAAGTTTTTCCTTTTTTGAGGCCCCCACTTCGGTGGGCATACCTAAATATTTCTTGTTCAAAGTTTCATTCGGGACATTCAAGATAGCTTTTATATCATTGCGGACAGGCTCAGGGACACCTTTGCTGAAAAAAGGAAGATTTCTCCAAGTTTATGCGTTGACCTGTTGCATTGCAATATGTATCCAACACTTGGTTCACCTCGGTAGCCCCAGCACTATTTGTCTTGAAGAACAGAGGCTGTCATCAGCGAATAATAGATGGTTAACCAGTGGCGCCGAGGGAGCCACTTGAATCCCATCCAAGTTGGATGAATCTCTTTGTGATTTTAACAGGCACGACAGGCCCTCTGTTGCTAACAAGAACAAGTACGGAGATATCGGGTCCCCTTGCCGGATCCCACGAGAAGGACAGAATTCTTCAAGTTTCTTTCCATTGAACATTACTGAGAATTTCACTGTTGATACCATGCTCATAACAATATCAACCCAACGAGTGGAGAAACCCAACTTAAGCATTATAGCTCGAAGATAGGTCCATTCAACTCTGTCGTAGGCTTTCATCATGTCTAGCTTGAGGGCACAAGACTGATATTCTATTCCGCGCATAGGTTGCTTGCGAGTGACCATGCGCGTAGCCCCCAGGCTCCCACACCGCGTACATGGCCCAGCCCACTAGCTCATGTCCGGTTTTTGGAAGGTTTTTCTCTTTCTTTACTTCTTTTCTTTTTTTATTTTACATTTAAATATTGTTTTTTAAATTATTTTAGTTTTTTCTTTCCAAATTTCATAAAGACTTCCGGAAACCGGAACATTTTTTCAAACCAGATCAACATTTTATGAAAGCCTGACATTTCTTTCAAAATGGAGGTGAATTTCTTTAATACAAAATTGGTTCATCAAATTACAAAAATGTTTATAGTTTTTTAAATCAATTTTTTTATAAATTCATGAACATTTTTATAGACACGTGATTTTTTTTCTAAATTCTGATTTTTTCTAAATTGTGAATCATTTTAAATTCTTGAACTTGTCTAAAATTACAGATCATTTTTTGAAATGTAAACAGTTTTCGAAATCATGAACTGTTCTCAAAGTCATGAATTATTTTTGAAAACGCAATTTTTTTAATTCATGGACTTTTTTCGTATTTCATGAACTTTTTTTGAAATTGCGTACATTTCTTAGATATTTTGAACATCACCTAACAATTCATGAACATCGTTTTGAAATTGTGAATATTTATTTGAATACATCAATATATTTTCTTCAAAGCATGAACCGTTTTTTAATCTGCTAGCATTTGTCATTTCCAGAACATGTTTTCAAATCATGAACACTTTTTTTTAATTCCCAAACATTTTTTCCACAATTCACAACTTATTTGAAATACTGAATTATTTTTAAAAAGAAAAAAACTGAGAATAGAAAAAAGGAAAACAGAGGGAGCGCGTGGGAGTGGGCGGTGCGCGCTCCCGTATTTACGGCGCGCAGGTAGGCCGCGAGCGAACTGCGTGCATCACCGCCGCGCGCTGGGCATTTGTATGGGCCGACCGATTTCCCTTTTTTTTCCTTTCGCACTTTCTTTCTTTTTTCTGTTTTAGCTTTTATTTTCTCTTTTTTTGCCTTTATTTTTTCACTTTCTTTCGAATTTATTTCTAAAATTGGTGGATAGTTTTTTTCAACGAGTTCAAAAAATGTTCATCAATATGAAAAATGATCAACAATTCAAAATGTTCATCGATTCAATTATTTGTTCATCGGATTAAAAAAATGTTCATCAACATAAAAAAGAATCATTGCATTAAAAAAGGTTCATCAAATTTGAAATTTGTTCATAGATTTCAAAAAAATTTATCAAATTCAAAATTTGTTCATCCATTTAAAAAAATGTTGTAGAATACAAATTTTGTTCATCGGCTTCAAAAAATGTTCATCAATGTTTTTTCATGAAATATAAATAATGTTCATTATTTTTAGAAAATGCTCATAATTGGTTTTCATCTAAATAAGAAAATGTTCATTTAAATTCAAAAAATGTCATTATTTTAAAATCGCGAAAATTTGTGAATTCAAGAACCGTTTTTGACAATTCACATTTTTATTTAAGTTTTATAACCATTTGGTATCCCCGAATTATTTTAACATGGAATAAAACAAAAACAGAAAATAAAAAGAAAAGTATAAAAAACAGGGTGTGTCCAGCACCATAAATGGGCCGCCCATATAGGAGGTACCGCTTGGAATTACCTATATGACGCCCATTGCTATAGAATGTGGCTGCAGCGCACAGGCAGAGGCAGCTAGCGATTGGTTGAGCCGGCCCGTTGCATGTATGCTGGTTCTAGTTTGGCAGAAGGTTGCAACCTCAGTTTTTATCTGTTTTGGGCCTTCCTAAACCTTTTTAAAATTAAATTTTGCATTTTTTTCTTTTTTTCTTTTTGTTTTTCCTCTTTCTTTTCTTTTATTTTTCTGTTACCCTTTTTCAAGATTATTTTCCTTTTCAAAAAATAATTTTTAAAAATATGTTCTTGTTTAAAAAATCATAAATTGTTCGTGTTTTCTAAAACTATTTGGGAAAAACTAAGTATTTTTTTACTTTTTAATAAAATTATGTTTTCTGAAAATGTTTGGGTTCTTAAAAAATGTTGAGAATTCAAAATTTTGTTCACAAATTCAAAATGTACGGAAATATGCAATCATGTTTAAAGCACGCATTATGCACTAGCATCCTTAATCCCACGCCCCACCCCACACGCACACAAAATTAGGCACACAAATACGCTTCTGGTTAACCAAGCACTTCCCTCCATGGGCCTCTTGATCCAGATTCCACAAGAAGTTTCTCCTAAGCTTGTCAATTTTCTTCACAATCCAGTTATCTAAATGCAAAGGAGGTCATCATATAGTAAGTCGGAGTCGATGCGGAAACATAGCCGACAAGCAGATATCTTCTCACCTGCAACACTTTCCCCTCTTCCATGGCCTAAGGCTTCCAGCTAATTTATGAAGTAAAGGCTGAATCCCAATCCTCCTTGACTTCTGAAATGATTAGACCTCCTATAGGACTCCCGCTGGAGTCAATTTGAGGTGGGTCCGCACAGAGGGCATGCCAATTGGGTCGGCCCATTGGGATGCAGTGAACGGAAATGATACTGTAGCACCTGAACGACACTGTAATGCCCCAATTTTATTGTAGCGACTCGTATGTAGCATCTGATTTACTATATCGGACCGGTTCTTTGGTATTTTTATTTCAAACATTTTAAAATACACATTGAATTTTTTTTAATATACGTTGAAAATTTCCTAATATACGGTGAACATGTTAAAAACTTTTTTGTAATATACCATGAACATTTTTGAAATACAGAGAACTTTTTGTAATATGCAATGAATAAGTTTTAAATACACCATAATTTATCTTGTAATATACATTGACCATTATTTTAATACATGATGAACATTTTATAATGTATGGTGAACCTTTTCTTAATAGACGATGAACTTTTTTGTAATACACGGCGGACCTTTCTGTATAATACACAAAAAAGAGAAGGAAAATAAAAACAAAAAAATGAAAGGAAAAGGAACCAAAACAGAGAAAAAAACAAATCAAAACCACTTTAAATCGGAGAAAACTGTGAAAAAACCAAAAGCATAAAACCATAAAAGAAAAACAAAAAACACAGGAAACAATAGCTAACGAAACATCACACGAATCCCATATGCAGGCCGGCCAATTGGCTCCAGTACGGGTGTTGCCTCAACGGTTTGCCGCTTGTGGATGGCAAATAGGATCTGCCTGGAATGATAATGGAAAGCCCAAGAAGCAACATGGAAAAAAGAAGGGTAAAAAGTCCTTTATAACATGATATCAAAGCCGAAATGTTATAAATTCAAGACCCAACTATCATACCACTTATTAGTAAAAGTAGTAAGTCCTACATTGACCCAGGAATGCTTAGAAAAGCCCAGATGTGAGTGTGAGTGTTCAACCCACGTTTAAATCCTAAAGAAACGTAGACGTGGTGAAGTGTTGAAATATATTATACATCCTCTTTCATTAGTCAGGACTGACGAGCAAACCATATTTTTAAATCGAGGCATAAGATTTGCCTCATGAATTAAATAAAGAGAGAGAGTAGAGTTTAGAGTTTTTTTTTGACATGCAAGGAAGCTGGACTGTCGGTTTCATTAAGAGAAAAAAAAACAAAATGGAGTGGCCCGGTTTTATATGGAAAACCAAGCCAAAAACCTGTACAAACACATGATTGATCAAGGAACAATCATGCAAAACCCAACAATATCGAAGTCAGCCAAACTCAACTCCACCACTAACATGCCCACAACGCGAAGATGCGTGTGAAACTCTTTAGAGACGCCTTCAAGAAACATCGTCACTGGTATCGTTCGACTCCCTATCGAATCTAGGCTTTCGCCCAGAGCCACCCACGACAACTTCACCAAACCTCGAGAAAAGACTGGCCACACCAACAGCCTTCATGACAACCCTCGAACCAACAAGCCGCGACCTAGCAGAGCGGAGGAACTCTTCATCAATAGCTACAAGATGCATCGTTGTCGGTATTTTTCGATCCCCATCGAACCAAGGCTTTTGCTCAGACCCCAAAGCCACTCCACCTACCCAAACCCCGGGGAAGGGGTCTAGCCACTACCAATAGAGAGCGAGCCGAAGCAGACCACGACTGTCGGATCCAAGAGCCTGTCAATCGAGCCGCAACATCACCATAGAGACGAGCACACGACGCACAACACACCACCACCATGTGCGAATGCACCACCACTGTCGTCTAGGGCCGCTGCCTAGCACACTAGCACGAACACGAGCATCACATCTACCACAGGGCCAACATAGGCATGCATGTGTGCGCCACCAAGCCGCATCATCGCAACGAGCGACCCTAGAGCCACGGAATGTAACACCCCGGGTGTAACTTTCCAATTTGTACTCCAACTCTTGCCGTTTTAGGCGTTAAGTTATATTTATTTCTTGGGTTCGGGTCTTTATCTCTGTGTGTTGTTGTCGTTGTATTGCATCTCATATCATGTCATCATGTGCATTGCATTTGCATACGTGTTCGTCTCATGCATTCGAGCATTTTCCCCGTTGTCCGTTTTGCACTCCGGCGTTTCGTTCTCCTCCGGTGGCCATTTCTAGCTTTCTTTCGTGTGTGGGGATTAAACATTTTCGGATTGGACCGAGACTTGCCAAGCGGCCTTGGTTTACTACCGGTAGACCGCCTGTCAAGTTTCGTATCATTTGGACTTCGTTTGATACTCCAACGGTTAACCGAGGGATCGAAAAGGCTTTGTGTGTGTTGCAGCCCAACACCCCTCCAATTTGGCCCAAAACCCACCTAACTCTGCTCCATCATCTAGAGCGTTCGATCATGATCGCGTGGCCGAAAACCGCACCTCATGTGGACTCTCCTAGCTCCCTCTACCTCTATTTAAAGAACCCCTCCGTTTTCGGATCTCCTTCCTCCCCGAAACCCTAGAAAATCCCCTCGAGCGCACCGGACATGTCCGTTTCTCGCCGGACGAACTCCGCCGCCGCCCGCAGCCACTGAGGGCTCAGTGGCTGCCACGTGGCCTCCCCGCGCCGCCTCCTCCGCCG